>NC_050593.1:23124303-23319303 GCF_013368585.1 Megalops cyprinoides
TAACACCCATTTAATATGACGAATGTAGCAGTGTTACTAATCTCTACCTGGCCCTGTGTCGTGTTCTGTGTTGAATGTCCTGAAACATTTAAAGTCTCATTGAATTTTCACAAACATATCACAATTGTACCATGTGGAAGTTAGTTGAAAGAAAACGGAGAAACTGAATGAGATAAAGTTATAATGATAACACTTTTGTCTTTGTTGGCAGCTGCTATCCTACTCAAACTCTAGCTGAGTATGACAGCTAGGTAGGCTGGCAGCAATATCACAAAATTATAATTTGTGTGACCATAAATTTGTGTGAAATATCTTTAAATATGATTGAGAGAATCAAAGGTTTATAATTCATCAGCTACACAAATGTTGGCATGGAATGTTTGCTGTCCATCAAGCTACAGGTTAGCAGGGCACACCCCATACCTATACAGAAATGAGAGTTAAGCCCTTTTTGGGTGCCCTACAGAAATAACAACAACAACCAAGAGATCTGACTCCTTACAAATATTTACTTCTACACCATCTTAAGTTCAGATGCAATTTCATACAGCCACACAATAAATGGCAAACTTGGACCATTTTGTACATTCTCCTCCATCTTAATTTTCCCCACTGTATCACAACATTCCAGTACCACTGATAACTATTGCACTATTAGGCTGTCCAGTCTAGATAGCCTCAATTTCTTCATATTCTGCCTACAGTTAGACCTGTCCATTGCATCAAGCTAATTAATTTTCAGTTTACTGAATTTATGTCCAATTGAAAACAGCATTTTCAGTGAAGCAGAAATTAAGCTGCACTGATATGCATATGAACATGATAAAGGATTGGGTTTTGAAAGAAAATAATGTAGATGCGCAGTGCCTTTACTGGTCACTAGTGTTACGGTGCATTCTATGGCTGCATCCAAATCCAAGTGAGCGAGGGATGTGCAAGTGAACAAGACATACTTCATGCAATGTCACATAACTACAGGCCTGAAAATAAAGGGGTAGGGTGTTTCCTGGGAGTGCATTTGGGACATACTCTGCACCCAGCCTTATGGCTCGTGACAGGTCAGAAGCAGCTCAAAAAACATACACTCTACACAAAACCATGGAGGAAGTGGTGGCATCTAGAAATGTCACCACCAAAACCAACAGAAGAGGGTGACTTCTGGAAATCACAGAAGTCATAAAACACAAACCTGAAAGTGGGTCTTAACATTACCCATTTTTAAAAATCGTGTCCTCTCTTGCACTGATCTTACCCTTTACTGACAAGTACTGTTTGGAAACTGAAGAACTGCATGAGGGGAACATTAAATTAATCTGCAGGAAGTAATATTATGCAAACAATTGCTCAATATTATTGAAGAAGCAAAACATTACTTTAAGATGAAATTCCAGCTCCCATTAATTTTTCAATGAATGTTACAAATGTTTGTAACTGAGGTGAGTGGGCTAGCCACTCATTGTAGAAAAGGAAGGTAACTTATAAATCTGGGTTTGTTGCAAATAAGACTTACGACTGGAGTGAAACTTTTCTGTGCTGACCGTGAACACAAATGTACACCATAGTGTGTCAGGCTAAAGGAATCCTAGGATATGCAACCAACATGACCGGTCCATATGCAAATCAACAATCTGCAACAATCCTACTCAACTACAACAAATGTTGACATCTCTTTCAGTGTGCAAAAAGGCCAAGTTACTTTCATGTAAATGTATATTCACATGTCAATACATACACATCTGCAAAAAGAGCTCTGCCACTCTTAAGTTTTGATATCAGTATGTTTCCAACTTGCAACTACACTTGTAACTTGTACACATTACTTCAAACACACCAAAGAGACACCATTTATAAAGCATGCTTTCCAAAGTTTCCAGTAACTTGGCCCTGTGATATATCATTTTAGTATATGAAAAGAATTTGCACTGATCAAATACAAAAGGGAAAACTGTTCTATACATAACATATATTCTATGAATTCAATACCTTTCCATTTTTTTGTAGATGTGTCTTGTAAAAATGCAATGAAACAATAGCCAAGACACGTGTTTTCTCATTTATAGAGAACATGCATGAATGAAAATTTCCTGATTTGTCATTTAAAAAGTAAGCCTACATGCCTACTCCAGTTTGGCAAGATTTGGCCACACTGAGCCATAAAGTCCTGGCCAGGACCAATCTGTATCTGTGAGTTATCAGCTACAAAAACCACAGCCACACTGAGGTTCAGCTGTAGCCAAGTTTGTTCATATCTTTTGTAATTAACAGTCATAAGACAGAAAGAGACATTTAGCATTGCACAAAACATAACAATTACTGCCAGGGTGGTGTTCAGAGGACTACAATGCCTAGGTGCAGCTCTGTAATTCATCTGACTTGTGCAAAAGCCTTGCATGGCTGGTTGAAGCGACAGCCGTCTGAGAGAGTGCTGCCGGAATTTCAGCAGAAAAGAAAACATCAGTTCCTCCCTCTATCGCAGAGAGCTGGGCCATCAATCACATCCAACGGCCGAGGAAGTTGTTTGCTCTTGGTGTGAACCACCATTGGGATCATTAACAAAGTTTATTATTGACATCCGAATGGTTGAGACGACTTCCCTTTCATGCTTTATCCGCCCCCACCTTCTCTTCAAAAGGCATAATGATGGCACACACGTGTGCCAACATGTGAGCAGTGTGAACAATTAGAAAGCACGCTAGCCAGGTTACAGAACACATTTGTGTTTTGAGGGCTTTTCTGAAGCACTGAGCATGACGGCCACAGTTTGTAATCATTTTAACGCTGCTGAAAGACAGACAGTTTCATTTTAAATGTGTGCACGTATTTGATTTAAATCATTTCAAGTTGTAATTATGGCTTCCCTCCACCAGAAGCTGCTTTAGCGTTGTGGTTTGCAAAGTAATGATTTGATCATGCAAAAAGAAACGTGAGGTTTGGATTGTGGTGCACCTCTCACCCCCTCCCTGCACAATCATCAAATTACATCATTAGCAGCTCTGATGGTAATAGCACTGGTGATAATATGCTAGTATTTGAAAATAGGACCTGACTATCCTTGGTCTTATTTGGTTATGATCTTATCTCAGGCATATGAGTGTACCTGCACAAAGTACATGCTCAGACTTGCTGCGGTTTATCCTCTTATAACATACGCTTTAACATCCTCTGTTGGGAGCAATACCTCGCTGGAGATCTGTTCAGTGTGAGCAGTCTGTCTCTCCAGGTCTCTTCTTAGCAGAGTATTCTGTTTCTCCAGCTGAAGTAATCTTCTTGCAAGGTGAACACTGCAAACAAATAAACAGCAACTCAGCTTCCACTGGTCTTAACAAAAAATTGAGAAAACACAGACATCCCTGCAAAAAATACTTTGCCTACATTACACTGATGTTTCCAATAGTCTATGAGGCAAGTCCTTACCTTTGCTTTAAGCGTCTTTTGGCTGTTGTAGGCACATTGGCACCATACCCATATGAAAAGAGAACTCTTTCTGCCTCATCCTCATTCTCCACTGTGTAAAGGGACATAAAGGGAAATCACTTTAAAAAGCTCTGAAAGATCATAAAAAACTGCCAGTGACATGCATCAAATACAAAAGTGAAAAATGGTTTGTTTAAAAATGATCCATTCGCTACATGGCCTTCTCATGGGTTCCCTGAACTATAAAATTTTGTAGTACAACAATGGTTAATCTGCTATCATATCACATGACCAGCTGGGCCACAAAACCAAGGGCTTTAGACCAACAAGCAGGGAATCATGGATTCAAATCCCTGTCAGAGAGGTGCCGCCATAGAAACACTTGGGATTGTTCATGAAAACATGATAGCATCAACCAAATGAGTAACAAGTTTCCATTACACACGTAACATACTTTCAGCTGCTTGCATGGTGACATCATCAAGCTCCTGCTCTAGCTTTTCATAGGTTTCTAGACGAGACTGGCGCTCAGAGTTCTGTGCCTCCAGTTCTGTTATCCGCTTCTCTGATGACGTCTGAAGACTATAAAACTCCTTTGTCAAGACCTGTTGAGGAAAAGGCAGTCAGTAAAAAAAATTGACTCATAATTGGTACAGTTTGTTCTTTTCCCTCATTCTCATTAAAAATATTAAAAAAAGGAAAGGCAGGAAATGTATTAATACAAATCTACTAAGCATCTACCAGGTTTGGAGGACTTATTTCTACCACTCTCACCTGTCTTTTATTAACAGAAGAGATTCTGAGGATTTATTACTAGAATCTGAACTGTGCCTTTGTTTTCACAAAAGGACACAGGAAATACACGTTTACGTCCACATAACTACACGATGTGTATATATTTCATTGGGTTTTAATTGACTTTTGATGCATATAAGCACAAAACAATATTTGCAAAAGTAAGCCCTATTTGGGTCACCTAAACAGATAAAATGTGGTTTCTATATTTAAATGTGAGCTGTATTTCGGAAAGAAACATTGAAAGCTTCAGAGAATATACATCTACAGCTACTAAAAGAAGCTTTGTACAAATGTCAATAACTTGGATTGGAATCTATGAAATTCAAATTAGAGGTTTGGGGTGCACATGCAAATCTTTCTTATAAACAGAAGATAAAATACCAGTACTTGCAAGTCTTCAGGGCAAGACATTGTATTTTTTGAAAGAAATCAAGTTTGACTTCACAGGGAATTTGTTTCCAACACAAGCAACTTGCCTCCAGTTTTTTCTGCTGCTTCTCACATTCTATCTGGCACTGGCTGAGATTCTTGGCCGTTTCCTCTTGCACCATCTGAGCACGCTCCACTTCAAAGGATTTCAGTTTCACTTGATTGAGCAACTCAGCCACCCTGCTGTCTGTCCCAAGCTGAAGCTGTCTAAACCTGGAACGACAAGCCAGCGAGCAGCATGCTTTTTTCAACAACTGACAGCCTGTAGGGTAAATGTGACTTTTAAGGCCACCTAAATTAGTTAAGTTTGTTTCTTTGATAATCTTGTAACAACAGAGCCTGGAAAAACTGAAAGGTGAAAAATCATTCATGGCAACCGTACATAATTTGAACAAATAACAAATGTAAAGGTGTTTTTTAACAAATAGGTGGTACTGGGAAAAAGCAACACATTTACATTTGAATCCATACATATTGCACATGAGCACAATTATTTTTCCTGTGAGGCAGTACTTCATGAATATTTCATACATCTAGGTCTTCATATGAACTGCTGCTCTGATGATTATTTGCACTATTGCAAGACAACAGGAGTCATTGATTAGTATGGCACACTTTCAAATAACTGGAATAATTTCAAGATGGCAAATACTGGACCTCAAACAAAAGAAAATCACAGAAACATTGGTCAGCTTGGAATAAAAAAAATTGTGTGAAACACAGTTATCCTGGCACCAGAACTCAACAAGTAAACAGGATCACACATGAAACATACCATGCATGCACTGACTCGGTAATGGACACCTGCTTGATAGTCATGACTATGGCTGAAAGTTGCTGAGGGGCAAAAAGAGACCAGTGTCCTCTGACACTCAAGTTCCATTTTTCTGTACATGATTTGTGCAAGGATGTAGAACTGTAGCTGCCCTCCATGTACTGGTATGTATAAACTAATGACAGCAGCTGAGAAACCTCATCAGCTAGCTCGCTACGTTTATTCTTAGCTTCAATTGATTGCTAACGTAATGTTTCCACCAACAACTGCACCAACTTATTTTTATTTTTTATTCTTTCCCCCCTTCATGGTACCCTGTTTTGGTATGGCCAATTGTACATTAGGCTTGTTTCACAGTGGCAGCCTTTCCAATCATCCTCTGATTCACTTACACACAACTAACCGCTATTTTTCACAGAACAAATCACTTAGTGCATGACTGCATGGTGAGTGGTCACTGAAAGATAGGTGCTACTCCAGTGATGTCATCCAAGAAATTTGGAGGTGTGTGACGAATCGCAAGGTGCCTGAGAGCACTTGAAACAAGGAATCCCTGGCTGGCCTACCTACCCCTATCCCCACTGGAATGAAGCTAATTTGTTCCAGGTCACTGTTGGCAGGTAACAGGGCCGGTTTCGAACCCAGGCCGTATGGCTCAGCTTGCATTCAAAATGAGTGCTTTGCCAATTGAGTCATTTGAGGCTTATTTTTTTAGAGTATATGATCGCGTTATTGATAATGGAAAAAATTATTATAATGACCTTGTTCCCATATGATTATCGGTGAATACGACGGCTTTATAGAAAAAAAGGTATAAATCTAATCTGTGACCAGTTGATTAACTAACAAACAAATTTGCCGGGGGTTGTACGTGGAAGAGACTAAGTTTGACCATTTATAAAGCAGTGCATTTTTTTAGGGACAAAGAAATACACAATGTCTACACAATGACAAATGCCTTACATTTGTCACTAGATGGGCAGCAAGCCTTTTATTTCAACCAATAGCATATTCTAATTGATATCCGTTACATATTAATCTTTGAAAATGCTGTAGTTGAATCCCAAATTTAAACTGAATGTTATTTGTTATATGAATTATATATGTACCTATCGTATTATGGAAATCATTAATCAAAATTGTACTTCAGGTAAAACACAAAATGGGAATGTAGTTGCCTATAGTTTGGTGAGACAGCTGAGATATGATTTATTTTAATCGTGTTCTATTCTGTTCAGGCAATATTATGAGAATTAATTTAGTTTAAAAAGTATATGCAAGTATTTCAGATTTTACATTAATAAATTGTCTACAATAAAATACAGGTCATCTTTTGTGTAACAAATTACAACATAACAATACTACATAATAACCTGACACTATTATTTCTTAGCACATCTGAGAGTCGACTTGTAATGCCAATCAGTGACACAGGGGCCTTGGGGGAATTGCCTATCCCATGCAGTACTAGTACAGCTTAAGTTTCAGATTTCAACATGCCAAAACACCTAAATGGAAGCCCTAATCCAACACAGGACTGATACAGCTTTGTTTCACACTGAAATATTCTAATACCATGAAGCTATATAAATGTGAAATTACCATTTTAACAACATGTTTATGGGGTTGCGAAGTGAAGTCAATAATTTACATTTTATTGTAACTTTACAGTCTAGCACATTCAAAATAAATACACCAGACCTGCACAGAAAAATCAGCATAGTAATTTGCATGTTCAGTTTGTAAATGAATATAAAGGGCTTGCCATGTTATATCAATCTTTGTTCATTCCTGATATCAAAGATATATTCTTAATTCCACCAACCTTCCTAACAACTCTCCCTGCGTAATAGCTAATAATACGTTCTGTTTCTTTACTAGATACCTCTGTAACAACTTTAACCAACTATGATCAAACACTAAATCCTGACCCCGACTTGGTTTAGCGGTGACACCATCAAACATGTATTTTTTCCTTTGTTTTCCCAAAATAGAGCAGAGCAAGCAATTCCTTAAATCTTTGAACATCTCAGCTGCAAGGGAGCATCTGTCATTTTTGGCTCACAATCTCGCTCTTATGTGAATGCGAACAATCTCTTTCCCCAGCATAAAAACTCGGAGCATGCTCAACAACTGCACCGAGGATCTGTAAGAATGTCAGGCATGCGCTTACAGCAACATGGCACCACTCTTCTCTGACATGGGCAAATAAGGCATGCAAAGCAGAGATGAAGCAATTTAATACTGCTGCTATACTGGATCGTTTTTGTAATTGACTGTCAATTCTGTTATTGCCTACTGGTCAAAGAAATGAAGCCTCTGTTTAGTCTGACTGCAATGCAATTTGTTCTCAACTTTCAGTAATGAAAGCTAATTATTTTAGTTAATTTCAGCTACTGCTTAACTCATGATAGTTTGTACAAATGAATACGACAAATGCTTAGATAAGTTTGAAATGCTTTAATAACTACCGGCCACAAACTCAATGTGTGCATTTTGAAATTAAACCAAAAATATCTGTAAACATACAGCTTATAAATAAGCTAAAATAACATAAATGCTGATAAAATGTGCTTAAACCGGTTGGAGAACTCTTGCCTAAAACATTCTTTCAGTGGATTTATGCTGCCGATGAGGTATCTGACATTATTACCCACGTATTCTATTACATTTATTTCTATCAATGAAGCGATCAAAATAATTTAATAAACAGAAATAACTGTGTTATATTGAGGAAAATACAGTACAGAAGATGCCTTCAACCACTGCCAGCTTGTTATCAATAATTTTATTCTTATAGCTATTTTACCTTTTTGTTTTAAAACACAGTAACCTTTTCTGACTTGGAAACAACTGCAATATACAAAACAAAACAAAAAGGAATTAGGCAAACACAATAAATCTTAGGCAATTGTCCAAACAGACTTTGGCCTTCACGTCACAATATGATACAGAGAAAAGAAAGGGGGTAAGATTAAATAAATATGTAAAGGATTACTGTACAGGGTGACGCCTCACAGTGCAGAATCCTGTAGTTCCTACATGCTAGCAGCAAGCACTCAGACACATATGGTTAGTTGTACATGCATCTCAGATCATCAAGCCTGCTAACCTGGCAACATTCCATCTAACCTGCACCACTTAATTAAGCAAAATTAAGGTATGTTTCACCCACTCACAAAAAATTTGCATAGTTAAAATTAGAAGCTACTCTTATGATTATGCAGCACATGGAAGCACATACCAGTGGTTTCAAAGTGACAAAGGCAGAACGGTGTTCAAGTGAAAGAAGAAAAATTATACTAACGACAATCCAATACAAACATGACACACAATAACAGGCCTGTGTCTGCCCCACCAAGAATTTTATGTCTTTTCCATGATAGCAATTTATCTTCTACCCATTTCCACTGGTAACAGTATTTAGCTGTATTACGAATCTTACCATTCCTTCGCTTCAAAATGTTATTTGGTTCTATTCAAACGGGAAAGCAATTCCAGCAAATGTTAAACAATATAAGTCATTATGAACTAAATATTATCACCGGTGTTATGTAGGGTTTATGCAGATTTACAGTACATTTAATGAACAAAAAATGGAGGGGCGGGTGGTCCCAACATGGGTTGATGGATTACAGATAAATAAAATTATGTAGTGTAATAAACAATTTCATTTACATATCTAAAATGAAAAATACAATTCAGAAGCATTTCACCTGCATAAGTCAGAAGAATCCACACAGAACAGGTCTGTACTGTATTAAAATACAAGATATGTGGTGAGAAATGACATGATTTGTGAAGGGATGGAACTAAATGTCACTGGCATTAAGTCAGAGCGTTATTACACAACTATTAAAAGTGATATTTCAAGTTTGCAGGCACAAGACATTTACACTCGCCCTGGGAAAACCTGCGAACTTACAGAGTTGCGTGCCAAGTTTTCGCTTAAAAGACAGACAGTCACTTCAAATAATTATAGGTACTGATATTAATTACTCAGTCATGGGCACACAGAGTCCATTGAAAATGTGACATTCAAGATAACTGTGCTCCAGAAAATCAGCAGGTGTTAAAGTAACACATAACACCGACAATAAGTGACAGCAAGCAGCTTTTATAACCATATTTGAAGGTTAGGATACTAAAATTGTCTGCACCGTACGTTTCAAAGAAATGCAATCCAGAGGCATTACCACAGGCACTTACACAATGAGAATTATGACTGACTGCATGACCACCCATTTTTTACCAATGACACATCATTTCAATACGAAAGAACATGAAATTCATACACACCCACGAAACAGTGAAATGACAACCTGCGTAACGCGCTTTTAAAGATTACTCAACAGAAGCCTGTTCAGCTGGTACCCTGTCATACTGAGCAAGTATAATACATTACCAGTAAAATCGTTTTCAATGGGCATGGTAAATGCATACATGACATGACAACAGTTCTTTGGATACAGTATATATAGCCTATAGAAACCACAATGGAACACCACACCTGAAATGTACTGTGGTAACAGTCATATGACACACAGTAAGTTTAATCATAAATCAACTTGGAAAATTAATTGTGTACATGACATTCTGTGTGACTGCTTTTATGACAACTGCGGTTAAAGACAATACCTGTATTTAACATTATATGCAGACAGTACTGAGTATTATGTGTGCATAACAGTAGATAAAATCAAATCTGGGATGGCAGGTATGTCATCCAGACAAGTTATGGGTTGGAAGGTGGCATGCTGCTTTACCTATACAGGACTGAGAAAGGCCATTTTGGTCCTTCCTGCAGAAACAATCACAATGACTTTGCGGTCTGAGCCCTTTCAAACATTCACTACTGCCATATCTAACTTCATTTCAGCATGCAGTATTTGGATTATCTAGCTGCATCATCTGAAACACTCTTTCTGTTATATCTGATATCTATTCCACAGCGTCTGTGAAACATCAACATTTCACAACCAACCACTCATTTTGCCTGTATGGACTCTTTGACACAACTAAAACCTGCATACTTACACTGATGTGGACCTCTTCAACACATGAGTTTTCTGTAGAACCTTCTAGCTCAGACAGGGTGCATTTCAACTCATGTGATGTACACACACCCAAATTTCAGATGCTGATTGACTTACTGAGGACTTACTGAGGACTTATTGATTGTTACTGAGGGCCAGCAGTGTGGCGTAGAGTTAAGGAACACAGCTCAAAACACAAAAATTACTCGTTTAATTTCCAGGTGGGCCACTGCTGTTGTGCCCTTGGGCAAAGTACTTAAACTAATAACCCAAACTGCCTCAGTAATATTTAACTGTAGATATTAATAATGTGAAAAATATGTGCTATGTAAGAGGTTTAAGAGCATCTGCTGAGCAAAATGTAATGTAATATTCATATTATATGTAACAACTCAGGTATGCACCCACTACCTGCTAGGTAACACATTTTCTTCAGATGGCAAATTGGGTAATGAAGTTGAATGAGAGAATTAAGGAAACACTGGCCAGCATTCATTCAACAGTGCCTTTGTAGAGGTGTGAGGTAATGTGGCGTATATTGTTGTATGTGGTAACATATTGAGAAAATACTGAGTGTCAGACATGTTTTTACATGAGTATGCGTGAGTAATTTGCCATTTTGTGCCATAAAACTTCCTTTTGTTGTAATATAAAACTAAAGTTACACTTGGCAGAATCCATACCTCTGACTCTGCAAAGACATCTGGCCTCTTGCCAGGTAAACAAGTTAAATGCCTGTTTCAAGATGAAAAGACGGCTTCTTTTTATAGAGATGAAAGGCTAAACGTTGGTTAAAAAAAAATCATGAAAATTATGTAGCCTCAATAAAATCAAATAATTTCTTCCTTGTCACACACCAATAATCCATGACCTATCATTCAAATCCAACCATAACTTTAGTTGTCCTGTTCAAACACAGCCACTCAAGGGAACCACATAATTATTCATGTACAGTACCAGTCAAAAGTTTGGACTCAACTTTGTTCTTTACTTTTACTATTTTCCACATTTTAGAATATTAGTAAAGACAACAAACTAAAACACAAACGGAGTCATGCAGTGATAATTTTTTTGGAAAGAAATTCATACATAGGCATCAACTTCACTATTGGTACAGTATTTGTCTAAGAAACAAATCAAAGTATTTAAGCATAAGTCTTTAGATAAAGATGTCTTTGAATGCATGTTCCCATTATTTTAATCAGGTGTGTCCAAACGTTTGACTGGTTAGACCAGCGTTTCCCAAACCTCTCCCGGAGGACCACTTGTCCTGCATGTCTGCATGTTTTAGATCTCTCCCTGCTCCAACACAGCTGATTCAAATGATCAACTCGTTATGAACTCCTGAAGCTGGTTAATAACAAACTGGTCGTTTAAATCAGCTGCGTTGGAGCAGTGAGCGGACTAAAACATGCAGGACAACGGGTTCTCCAGGAGAGGTTTGGGAAACACTGGGTTAGACATATGTATGTGTCCACCCATGTCTATATCTCCATATAAAAAATGCATATAATACATTACACAAATATGCATGACTGTGTGACTGGGTATTTATTGTAAAGTCATTTCCTACTGACACAGTCATATAGTGTCAGATCAAATATACTAGATCACACTATTGAAAGGGCACCACCTTGAGGCCATCATGCACATCTGCACTTTGCACATACAGAAAGATTTGCAGTGTAGTTACCTTTTCGACTGCTCAGACAGCCCCCCTGGTGTCTTGGGACACATGTACAACTTCACAGTTCACTACAATGAACAACTCACCTGTGCAGGTTGAGCTTCCATTTTTTCGGAAGCCAACAGGTGCTTATTCAATGAGACTGAAGGCACAGTACAAAGCAGATGCAAACCAAAGCAGACTTACTGTTCTAAGAGTTGGTCATATTTTTCTAGGGCGTCCTTCTCAGCTGTGACAGCTCTTTCTTTTTCCAAAACTGCGTTGTCTCTTGCTTCCCGCAGGTTTCTAAACCATAATAGTTACATCACAACATTAACAGAAAACATAACCACAGCAAGTAAAATTTAGAAAATGTATTTCCTTCAATCATTCTTTCAACCTTTCAATTCACTTCTCTGTTCAGCAGATAAAACTTTATTAACATAATGTCTCCTACTGTCAACCTGAGAAGAAGGTGTATGCTTTCAGTAACGTATGCCCTTAGTGGATATTATTAGAACTCCTCCTGACTGATCAAAAAATTCAGTTAACTGTTAACCTGTGACATAAATGGTTCTCCTCTTTACAGAAACCTCCTGGTAAATATTATTCATTGAAATGAATGTGCAGTGTGTCAAAGTATTGGTTATTTCTAGCCCATAGCCAAACATGACAACCATCAGCATTTCATCTGTAAGGAGTCACATTACACAATCTGCATTAATATACAAAATTCATAGCAATTATGCATACCTGTTTTCACGTTCATACATCTCCTTTGATGTTCTCTGAAGATTCTCAATTTCATGATTTGTTTTCTGTCGTATTCGCTCCAGTTCGTCGTGAAGCTTGTTTTCATATTCAGTCTTATAATGATCTCTGTTAAAAATCAAAGTTAATCTGTTGTAACTTAACTACTTTTCAATTAGACTCATCTTAAGGATATTCATCTGCCTTTAAACTCATTAAAAATTTTGAACAGCATTCATCTGACAAGCTGTGCATTTAAAGGTTTGTACCAGCAATTATAAACCATAAATTGTAAGACTATATAGAGACTTCTTGTTTGGTGACTGTGTTAATTATGGATTTCCTAAGCACTACACAAAAACAATAATTTGTTGTGGGTACCTAGAAGCTTTCTCTGCAAACTTACCAGTAGTAGTGACTTTTCTGTTTCATTTCACATTGACACAATGTTATCTAATATTTCTGGAAAATAGTCAACACATATTTAAATCCAAGAGAAGGTTTTGCTGGAGACACCAAGCCACTGGCTTTTACTCAATTATAAATGCTTGTTTAATGCTGTGTTGGCGTGTTTAATTTTTCTTTGAATTGCTCTTTAGTTTTCTAATAGAACCATCCGAGGTAAAGTGATTTGCAGGGGCATTGTCCCATGGTCTGAATCTGTAATTCCCCCTTTGTGGATAATAAAATGTACCTTGTTTATCTCATATTATACGTCCTTGGAGATTAGGCTGTCTGACATTCTCGCTGCATACAGTACCTTGATACCACATATTTCTCATAGGCCTCCTCCCTTGCCTTCTTGGTGTCCTCCAGCTGGACCTGCAGTCTCTCCAGGCGGTCCACCTCATGGGCACAGCGGACACTCAGCTCCATGTTCTGACGATTCAGATACTCTTTGTCTTTCTGTAGCAAAGTAACTGTCTGCTGCAGAGTGGCCACCTGAACTCAGACAGAGACAAAGCCAAACTTATTAGTACCACAAGAGGTAGGAACTTGCTCCAGATATACTCTTATACTGTTTAAGACACAGCCAAGTAATCTGCTGCAGAACTGTGCAATATGCATACAGTAGTGAAATGTAAAGTGCATTTCTATCAGAATCCTTTAACTGTTCTAGATTACCTCTTTGCTCAGATCATTCCTCTCCTTAGTTTGAGCAGTATGTGTGACGTCAAGCATGTCCAGCCGCCTTCTCAAATCACCGATTTCTGTCTCAAAAGCATCTCTTTCACTGGGTAAGTAAAAGATCACACATACTTACAATTGCCACAAGCCTGTGTGCCTCACAATCCATTTTCACAGATGCAAACAGGTGGACTGTTTGTTCAAAAAAAAGGACTTGTCTCTAAATACTGGATTAGAAATAATTTGCCTGCTACATGGCTTCATTTCAGAGTCTGGCACCATAGAAAAGCCCTTGTTTTGACCCAGCACTGTTCCTAGTTTTTGTGCACTGCCAGACCTACCTACGCTATAACCATCCTATGTCCTACTACAGTCCCATCGTGCCATGCTGAACGGCCGCCTATCTCACCGTTTCACTTTGTCATAGTTTTCCCGCTTGTAGTCCCCCTCTTGTATGAGCTGTTTTACATCTGCCAGCTCCAGTGTAAGACGCTGGCTTCTGATTTCTAGCTCAGAACGCATTCTCCTTTCATCTTCATAGCTCTTGAAAAAGGAGAAAAGCAACATTTTTACACATTACTAGGTGGAATGTAAGGTGACAGCCCTTAATAGCAAACTACTCCACATATCTAAGGTAAATTTTCCAGTTCAATACATCCCTATAACAAAGTTAGGAAACCCTTTAAGTGATGGTTTTAAGCACAAAAATAATACAGGGAGTGTTAATAATAGAGTGTTATTAAAGGTTATGCTAATAATAAAGAGTGTTAGATACAGGCAAAAACCAGAACTGTTCATTCTGGTTTTATAATTATTGATTTAAAGTATTTTTGTCCATTTATTATGCACAAAATACCAATATCAGTGCCTTATGTTTTGTATTGGACAACCATGGATAGAGTAACCATCGGTATCTGTATGTAGATCAAGCTTTTGCACTGTCGTCAACCATACCTCCATCAGGGACTTTATCTGACTTCTGTGACTGTCGAGATCCTCTGACAGGCTGACCTTTTTCAACTGAAGTTCCTTCACCTGTTCCCTCAAGGGATTTACCGCTTCATAGAATCGCACCTAAATCCCCCATGAAAAACAAAACAAAAACATTTAGGACCTCTCAGAGAGAAAGTTGTGCTGTGAAGATACCCACCTAGAATTTGGACATAAAATCCTGTGAAGTGAGATGCACAAGCCCATCTACTACCACTGATGTGACAGTCACCGTCAGTCTTAATACTTACTCTGTCATCTTTACCAACAATACTCACAGATACATATTCTGGGATGGAGAGCTTTTCCTCGGGTAGGTCCTTGAGTTCAAAGTATTTCTCCTCGGTCAGTTCCAGATCTCTCAGACTGCGCCGTATGTCACCTGCTTTTTCACAGAGCTGCCTGTTGGTCTCTTCCAGCTGCTTCTGCCTCAACAGAATGGTGTCCATTTCCTGTTTCCTGAAAGCCTGCTGCTTCCTATTGGACAAAGAACAGTGGTATTCAACAATGGCTGAATTCTGTTAATGAATTCAACTTGGAGTGGAAATCCTTTTGAGGTTTAAGAGAATTTCACAAGTGTACACTTGTGAAAGAAATGATTTACATGTGAAACCTTGACCTGACTAGCCATCCATTCAGGAGAGAGAGTCTGCCAACACCCCCCCCCCCCCCCCAACCCCCACTACAGTGCACTCACCTGTTCTCATCCTGTTGCAGTTTAAGTTGGCTGTCAAGACGCAAGGCCAGCAGCTGCTTCTGATGAAGAGCTTCGTTGAGTCGCTCCTCCAACTCTTCAGTCTGTTGAAGACATTTGCAGAATATCTACCACTTCCTGACAAGGTGACTGGCTTAAAACAGTATATCTTACATATAGAAAAACAAATGGGCCCACCTAATACAAGCCTACCTTTTTTAAAAATACCTTAAATTATTGATGAAGATGCAATCTTCGTGGAAAGCTGTCTGAGCTTCTTGTATGTCCATTTCAAATTACATAATGTCATGAAATTCAATGCACTGCTGAATGATGTTATTTTGGTATCACTCTTTCAGTATATGTATCTCCGTATTATTTATTTATATTGTGATATATGTAGTTGTGTAGCTGCTGTTTGGCCTGTATATCAGTTTGACATATATCCTTTACCTTTAAAAAGGTATATTTTTAAAAAGTTGTCCCCCGTTTTTAAAACTCAGATATTTCCATTTCATGCAAATCGTTGCAAAGCTGCTCACCTTAGTCAGATGGTCCACCTTAAGGTTGTCAATGATGAGATTTTTCTGTGACAGCTCTATCTTTAACAGCTGGAGATTGTGAAGCAACTCTTTTCTCTCAATTAGCTGTCTGGTGATCTTCTGCGCCCCATCTCTCTCGTCGGAAGATGAAATGTCCTCGGTGGGAACTGTGGTTTCTAAACTAAAGTCTTCGGACTCCTCTAATGAGCTGGAAATGTTCACCTTTGCGTCTTTGTGTTTTTTGGGAGGCATTTTAAGAAACTTTACACCTGACTAAACAAATGCCTCCTGAAAAATAACGTTCATCAAGCTATCTATGACAGTAAGATAGCAACGAACTATCTGTCAAGTATATCAGTATTATTATCCTGCCTAGCATCAATTAGCACTTTCATGAACAACACTGAAAATGAGAGCTGACTCGCTAGCTAATTGACCAAAGCATTTTGAAATGAAGTACTTAGCTGGCTAGCATTAACAGTTCAGTTGCCATTCAAAACAAGGTTGACACAGCTTGAGAGGGCAGCATTCAGATTTCCTTGCCAGCCAAAGTTTGCTATACGCTACAAGTTAGCTAGCTGGCCAGCTAAACCTGAATGCTGAAATTGCTAAATGATTTGTACCGTATATGTGCAAATGGCAAGTCAACTAGTTTGCTCGCTAGCTTGCCAAATTGTTGCCCCTGCTCTTTTCAATGATCCCGCTCAGTGAAGCCGCCTGACGCTTGCAGCTAACAACAAGTGGGCAAATCCAACGGGCGACGTGAGATACAATATGCGAGTTCGTTTAGGTTGGATCTGCGCAGATCAACTGATCTACATCTAGTGTGGATTCCGTGGTATTGTGTCCCAGGTTAGTTGACGTACGACTAAATTTGTAATAGATCTGCGCAGATACAATCGAACAAATACGATAAATACTCGTGTTCGCAAGGCGATTCTTTACATTACACGAATGCCGTATCCAGTTTATTTTGCACTCACAGTAGCCGATCCAGTGTTTAGTGACTCTTTCCGCACAACATTACGCCCTCAAAAACGGCTCTGAAGATTGCAACTGCTGTCGGCCACACAACGTACTTCCGGTTGAAGTCTTTTTCAAAGTAAAAGTACCACAGAATGAGTTTCCAGAGTGGTATTTGATGTAAATGTATCTATTGGATCAACAGCAGTGCAATTATATTGCGAAACGCTGAAACGTACACATATTTATATGTAGTACACACACACTCACACAAATCTACATAGGCTGTGACTTAAATGTAATAAGGATCCATTGTGTATGA
The DNA here is from genome assembly GCF_013368585.1 of Megalops cyprinoides. NCBI lineage: Eukaryota > Metazoa > Chordata > Actinopteri > Elopiformes > Megalopidae > Megalops > Megalops cyprinoides. The sequence goes on from NC_050593.1 coordinate 23,141,811, forward strand.
TGAGAATTATGATAAATGAGAATGATGTTTGCTTTCTGCATGCTGGCTTGCTGTGAAATATCGGTATATTTATTTGCACACCAAGAACACGTATTTCAATCAACAAATCAATAAATAATCCATTGACCAATCAAACAATCAATTAATGGTACAGCAGTTATTCATTCAAAACTCATTTGCATAGGCCATGTGAGAATGAACTGGTATTAGGTCATTCTTTCCATAAATCTCCTAATTATGTACAGGGCACACATATATCTGGATATTCATAAACACAATCGCAGCCTATATTGTGCAGGGTGGAAACCTATATTTACATATAGAGCAAACACGAAAACACACACACAGATGATACAAACCCAGTGTTATGAAAATTTACTTAATTGATTGTGTTTTGGAATGCCTCACAGCTTTCCTCATATTTCAGAGTCCATATGCACTGAAGAATAATCTAAGGGTTTAGGCTTATTGGAGGAACATTTGTGCGACCTTCAATATGATCCTTAAATTAATATTTAATAAAAAATGGCGTCATCCACGGAATATCGAACTGTAAGCGGTGTTAAGACAAACATCCACATGTGCACCTTTTCAGCCCAAACTCTAGGAGCGCTACTGAACGATACACCTACCTTTCTCTTACTGTGAGAAGTCTTGAGCTGCAAGTTAGTTGATAGCTGGCCTGCTATTGGGCTTCGCTGGGTTTGGCAAACGGAGACGACGCGTTTACAGACCAGACATGCTTTCTAAATGTGAGCATAGGATTATTGAATACAGCTAGCTAGCTTAATGGAATACCATCGGGAGATAAGATGGTTGAATAAAAATTGAAGTGTTGATGCAGCAATAAGGACAAACAAAAAGCACAATAAAACTCAGTGAAAGCACCAGTTGTCCATCTGCCGGCACGTGGGAGTGGGGCAGGGTGCTGCTGTGGATTGTATTCGAGAGGGAAGTTGTCTGAATGCAGTCTAGTTTGGAGTAGCTCTGACCTGAAACATGTTAAAATCCAAAACCTTCGTAAAAAAGACCCGGTCGGGAGGGGTAATGAAGATAGTCCGGGAACATTACCTGAGAGATGACATTTGGTGTGGAAGCGAATTTTGTGTTGAGTGCAAGCAGGATTCTACCGTGCTGCAGCAAGATGCTTGTATTGAAAGCAACTTGTTATCATCCCCCCACTACCTCATTCCCGATACAAACGTGGTGTTACATCAGGTACTTACCGTTTCTCGTATGTTGTACATAGCTAGCTGACTTTTACAGTGTGTGAATTACCTAGCAAGAGTAACATAATATAGTCATCGGCATTTGTCACAAGCTCGCTCGACTCACAGCAAGCTAACTGTAGATAACAGTAGTAAATTGTCTCAATAACGACTGGACATTCTTTATGCATAGACACTTTGTTCGGGAGCAACGCGATTTAAGACATTCTGCTAGTCGCCCACGTAGTAGTTCAAGATTTTAATTGTCACATATGGTCAATGTTCTGCCTTTCTGATCTAGTTTATGCTTACAAAGTGTGTTTGAATGACAATGTGTGTCTCCAAGGGGTTGTGATGTTTTGCTGATAAATGTCCCCAGCAAATTTCACACGAAGAGATTTCACGTTCGATTATATAATACGACCTGTCTGTTTTTTTTTTTTTAACACCAGATCGATATTCTGGAGGACCCGTTGATCAGGAATGTGATCATTCTTCAGACAGTTCTGCAGGAAGTCAGACACAGGAGCGCTCCAGTCTACAAGAGAATGAAAGATGTCATCCATGATAAGGAGAAACATTTTTACACTTTTACTAATGAACACCACAGGTAATGCCAACCAAGCGGTCTACGTGCTTTGGAAACAAAATTATAGTAAAGTCATTGGAAAATCAAGTGTTTTTTTGGGGGCAATTAATACATTTTTGCAGCAGGCATCTACAGGCATTTCTACAAGGTCATTGTCCTCTTTAGCTAATGGCAATTGTCCCATGTACTTTAATGGAAAAATATGTGTCTATTGCCCATTATAAAATCATGGCTTAACCATTCATAGCTCTCAAGATTGCATTCATACAGTGCAAAATCTTGCTATGGTGGTATCGTACTGAACCATGGTGCAGGAAGATTGTCTGCAGATACAGAAATGTTCTCTACTATGCTGGCAGGCAGCTGAGTGTCTCTTGCAGCTGTGATCTGCAAATAGGCATATAATAAACATTTTTCAAGAAGAAGCATGGATTATCATGAACTGTTTATTTGCTCCTGCAGGGAAACATTCATAGAACGGGAGCAGGCAGAAAGTGCCAATGATCGGAATGACAGAGCGATCCGTGTGGCAGCTAAGTGGTACAGCGAACACCTGAAAAATGCTCCAAAAGCAGAAGAACTGAAAATAGTTTTACTGACGAATGACCGGGCGAATAAGGAGAAAGCAGAAGAGAGTGGCCTGGTCGCGTACAAATGTGAGAAATCTGATGAAGCATTAATCCATGGTTGAAGTATTTGTCTCTTCTGAAGAATGTGACACAGACGCCTTCATCCTGGCTCATTTGCTTTTGACACCTGCAGGTGAAGAGTACATCAAAAGTTTAATAGCCAATCCTGAACTGGTGGACCGTCTTGCGCTGACTTCAGACGACCAGGTGCGTACCTCGTGTTCTCGCAGGTTACCTCGGCATGCAAAATTGTGGAGCGCAAAACCTCAACACCGCACATCTCGTTTTGAATTTCACCTGATTCTGAATGCTCATCGCCGTTGTGTTCCTGTCACCTGCCGCAGAATGAAATCACGACCAGCAAGCTTCTTTTCCCGGAGCACCTGCCTCTCTCCCGGATACAGGCGGGGATCAAGAGCGGCGGCTTCCTGCAGGGTACCTTCCGCGCAAGCAGAGACAACTACCTTGAGGCCACTGTCTTTGTCCATGGCGAAGGCGAGGAAAGCACAGAGGCAAGTATTACTCTGGTAAAAAGACAACAGTGTACAACCATTGCCTCAAATGAGAACATTTGAGGTACTGACAGTAAAACATGCTGTGATGGCATGTGTTTGCATTTCATTGGTAGTGAAGTCTGTGTAACTGCGAACATCCTTTATTTCAAACTGATTCAAGACACAGTTTTTTTATGCCAAGAGGTAATGATTAGCCGCAGATGGAGCTTTCTACCTTCCTGTGCTTCTTGTACTCTCTGGTGCTATACAGTCCACTGCTGTGCATCTCAGGTTCTGATCCAAGGCCTGCAGAACCTGAATCGGGCGGTGCACCAAGACGTGGTGGCTGTGGAACTTCTGTCACGGGACCAGTGGGTGGCACCCTCCTCTGTTGTGCTGCAAGACGAGGGTCCAAAGGAGGATGACAAGGAAGAGGAGGCAGAAAATATGGTTAGCAAACTGTAGTATGAAATAATAGTTATAGTACTTTAAAGGCTGAATTTTCTGATGAAATCACAGTGCAGTTAGGTCTCATTGGTTTCTTGCTTTGTTTCAACTCCTAAGTTTATTGTGCAGAATACTGTGAGCTGAAAATTGAGTTTATGTGTATGTATACTGTACTGTGTATACAAAAGATTCAAGATCTGTACCTGTAACAAGAATGAAATTTCAAATGTGTTTGAGTTGCAATTCAGTGGAATTTGTTTTGACTCGTGGTGGTGTGGTTCTGGAATTAGGATAAAGATGTGTTTTGGCAGTTGACATCACGTTATTACTTGTTAATTTGTCCTTCAGTTGTGCTTGATTTCTTCTGACAGCAAACACAGATTTCTATGTGCAGCGCAGATTTATCATGACAAGAAATGATAACTGAGTATAATTATGAGGGAACAGTTTTATGATTAATAGATGAATGGTGTAGGCTATGGACAGAAGTAAAAAAACTGACAAGCTCATACGGCTATTTTGTACTTTCTTTTCAGCTGAAGTGTGAAGCCAATGAGGCGATGCTGAAACCCACTGGGAAGGTGGTGGGCATCATAAAGCGGAACTGGAGGCCGTTCTGTGGGATGCTATCTAAATCACAGATTAAAGAGGTAATGTGGGATATACTCTGCGCTCAGGGAAATGAAAATATTCAAACAAAACCATTGCATTTCTAAGTATGCTTGCCCCAAATGACTTCTGACATGTTTTTAATCCCAATTTCCATACAGGCAACAAGACACTTATTTACCCCTGCTGACCGCAGAATCCCCAGGATCCGAATAGAGACCCGGCAAGCTGCTGCCCTGGAGGGACAGAGGATCATGGTTGCTATTGACGGATGGCCCAAGCATTCCAGATACCCAAATGTAAGACATACATACCAAAGTAAATAAAGTGTTTCTTGTACACAGACACAATCAAGTGATTTCAAAGCAATGTCTCCTGTCTACTATGGGACATATGTTTTTCTTTTCCATGCTTCAGGGCCATTTTGTGAGGAACTTGGGGAGTGCTGGAGACAAAGAGACAGAGACTGAAGTGCTGCTTCTGGAACACGACGTTCCACACCAGGCCTTTTCTCAAGCTGTTCTCAGTTTTCTACCCAAGATGCCGTGGAGCATCACAGAGGAGGTGAATAAGATCATGAGTAATGACGAAAGGTTTTTTAAGACTGAGATAATGAGTAATGATGAAAACATTTCATAATGAATCAAACTGAAGTGACATATACTGTATGTAGTGGTGGTAATTTAATAAAATGCAAATGAATATGTTGTGGCAACAATTTTACAAATGGAAGACAAATTAACCTTTGTGACTGTTTTAATTGTTCTCATGTATTTCTAAAAGGTGAAGTGTTACTTTTATCTTGCAGTACTTATTTGTTCTACTTCATGAAACAGGTTCATCAAGATCCTAGTCTCCCCTTATAAAATGGTATGCTACCCTGGTTACCCAACTATGTTTTCTTTTATTGAGACACTTGTTTTACTCCTCTAGGATATGAAAAACCGCATTGATTTGAGACACCTATGTGTGTGCAGTGTGGATCCTCCAGGATGTACAGATATTGACGATGCGCTTCATTGTCGAGACCTGGAGAACGGAAATCTAGAGGTAGTGTTGTGTGTCATTTGTGAAAATTCCACACATTGTCTTGATTGGATTGTATGTGTTTACCCTTATGTAGTTATGTGTTAATTATCTGTATATAAGCATATACAGTTGTATATTTAAAAGTCTCTCCATGTCACTCTCTCAGAAGGCTGTCTTTATACATTCCAGGTTGGTGTCCACATAGCAGATGTCAGTCATTTCATCCGCCCTGGAAATGCTCTGGATCAAGAGGCTGCAAGCAGGGGCACCACTGTGTACCTGTGTGAAAAGGTAAAAATGAAATATTGCTCAGTAATGCAGTTTTTTGGAAGCATGAGCCTTCTTGTGCAGCTGGTGTTTGCTGCCTTCAGACCCCGAAGTACTTCTTCACAGCACTTGTTCACCTTCCCTAAGTGTTACCTGTTGAAATGTTTGTGTTCCATAGAGAATTGATATGGTTCCTGAACTGCTGAGCTCCAACCTCTGCTCTCTGAGGTCCAATGTAGACAGGTAAAAAAAGAGTACTTATGATCAGCAGTTGTTGATGCTTTCCTCTTATGTCACATCTGAACGCTTTGTACTGTACAAAATTATTTCTGAAAATTCTTCCTGTTCAGGTTGGCGTTTTCTTGCATATGGGAAATGAACCACAATGCTGAAATTCTCAACACTCGGTTCACCAAAAGTGTTATAAACTCCAAGGTAAGGAAGTGTATATGCTGTTTCTCCATACATTTTGTTTTGCCATTGTCAAAAGATGGGTACAGAATGATTAATCATTGTTGCAGGCCTCTCTTACATACGCGGAGGCCCAGATGAGAATAGATGACACCAGCATGAATGATGACATCACCAAGAGCTTACGTGGGTTAAACAAACTAGCAAAGATCCTAAAGAAGAAAAGAATTGAAAACGGGTAAGGCAACACGCTCACCACAGTTGCATATAATTATTAAATGCCTTTTGGAATTGGACCTTTTTTACTTGCTTGGAATTTTTCTCTTTCCTGATTAGAACAGAAATTTGTAGATTCTACAGTAAACATTTTAATGATTCCTTTAACTGGGTTATACTTAATTTGTATTTCACACTATTACCTGTATTGCACTTGTATCTTTTAATAATCAATCTGATTTGTTGCTGTTCTTTCAGGGCACTGACCCTTTCCTCCCCAGAGGTGCGATTCCACATTGACAGTGAGACCCATGACCCGATTGATCTCCAAACCAAAGAGCTTAAGTGAGTATCAGAGCTGCCTGCATACTTCATGATATCTTTTCCATGTGCTTTATCAATACAGATGTTAACTACATCAGTACACATGTGTGACTGTGACTCATGAAATATACATGTTAGTTTTGCTTTGCTGTTAACCCATTTAAGAATGTTGAAAGTCTGTGTTCGTTTAGGTTGATTATTTTTGTAATCTTTGTAATTTTTCTCACAGGGAGACAAACTCCATGGTTGAAGAATTCATGTTGCTGGCAAACATTTCTGTAGCACAGAAGATATACGATGAGTTTTCAGAGTGTGCGCTTCTCAGGAAACATCCAGCACCACCTCCGTCTAACTATGACATTCTGAACAAGGCAGCCAATTCTAAAGTACGTTTGCACTGCTGTGGTTCATTTTGTTTTGCAACAGACTCAACCAAATCGTGTTACTTTATAAGCAGGTCAGCTATCAGGCTCATATTTCTCTTTATGTGCAGAAATTCCCACAGCATATTGGAGAAAGCTGACATACAATGACACACATAACAGTAACACTGGCTGACTGCACTCTCCTCTGTATTATCCCTTTCCATGAGACACATTACTAAGGTTATCCAACAGTTTTGCTTTTTTGTCTTTAATCTTAGCATAAAATATTGAAATTGCCATGCCTTATTAAGTATTATAATTTAGTAGTTTATATGGATTGAGTAATAAATATTGAGGCGTTACAGCAATTGAAACAGAGCGTAACCACCAGATAGAGACTCAGGGCTTCAATCAGAGCCTTTTCTACCCTCAGGGCCTTGTCATTCGGACCGATTCAGCAAAGGCCCTTGCAGATTCACTGGATGAGGCCAAGGTGGACGGTTTTGCCTACTTCAACACCCTGCTGAGGATCCTCGCCACCCGCTGCATGATGCAGGCTGTATATTTCTGCTCTGGCATGGACAGCGACTTCCACCACTATGGCCTGGCCTCCCCTATCTACACCCACTTCACATCGCCCATCAGGAGGTGAGTCCAAGGCTTCGTAGCTCAGATGGCAGGAAATAGGCCAGGAAGACAGCTAGTGCAGTTTCCCCTTTCTCCTGAAAGCTTTGACCACAGGTGCTTTGCAAATCAGGACGTTTCAAGCTCTGGGCTTGAAGAGAAGACAAGCACATCAGAATATTATTTCATATGAGTCTGTTGTGAAATTGTTCCTGTTACTTCTTAGCTCATACTGTGTGAATGGTTTTGAGTCTGAATGTCTGAATATGTCTTTCCTAACATGTCCACCTCTCAGGTATGCTGACATTATAGTGCACCGCCTGCTGGCGGTGGCTATAGGAGCAGACTGCACGTACCCTGACCTGATGGACAAACACAAGCAGTCGGCTCTCTGTAATAACCTTAACTATAGACACAAGATGGCTCAGTATGCACAGAGGGCCTCTGTTGCCTTCCACACACAGGTACTCTTATGGAAACTGCAGCATTGTCGCAAGAGATGCATTATAAGTATGTGCAAAGTGTAGATAGATATTGAAACTGACAATTAAACACTTACTTATTTGTATAGTTAATTGTTAATTACATTTTTTATTTCTTCTATGCTGGGTAAAGTATTAGAGTGTGTTCATACTTCAGTTTTCCCTGCTTGTTTTATTTTTCAGCTGTTTTTCAAGAACAGAGGCATTCTTAACGAAGATGGCTTCATTCTCTTTGTGAGGAAGAATGCCATCATCATTCTCATCCCAAAGTTTGGCCTAGAGGGCACTGTGTTTTTTGAGAATAAAGACAAACCCAGTCCTCTTCTGATCTTCAATGAGGAGGTAGCTACTTTTGTTTATATTGATGCATTTTCTTACATTTTGTCCTTGTCTTAATTGTTGGTATTTCCCAATGTGAGCCATGCATATTTTAGTAAAATGTTATTTAGTCATGTATGTTTTTTGCTGTTCACATTTCTTTGCTAGTAACAGACTTGTTTCATGAACATACATTTTTACAACTGGATCGTTGAAAATTCTAAAGTGAAGAATAGGTCATAAAGTGTGAAAAGAAAATTTAAGGTCTTTTCATTTTTTTGAGTAAGTATACATTTTGGAATATCTTTGTTGCTCCCTTTAAAAAATGCATTTAAAATATCTTCAGGCACCCACTCTGACAGTGGAAGATCATACTTTCCACATGTTTGACAAAGTGAAAGTGACCATCAGCCTGGACTCCTCTAACATTCAGCATCAGAAAATAAGAATGGCTCTTATAGAACCAGTGGTAAGTGTTTTTCCCACTTAACAATAATGTAGATTGATTGCTATGCGTGTAGAAGTACGCCTAAATTATATCTCTGAAAATATATTACAAGGACACCCCACCATTTGTAACATATTATTTCATAATATATGTACAGTATGTATAAATTGTATTTTTCCAAGTTGTCTGGGATAACTTTATGAATATGATGAAATTAAACACTGTGTGTTCTAGTTGGACATGACTAGCAAGGACCACAGAAATGACATGAATAAGGCCAATTTGTTAAGGCTTGGTACATGCAGCTAAATCCATCTGCTTATTTCCAGTGGTTTATAATTTTATTTTAGGTGCCATGAGCTTGAATTATGCATAGGTTGTTGCATAGTCTGTCTTAATTGAAACATGTTACTTGTCAGTATAGATTTGCTGTATGTATTATGTCAATTTATCGTGTGTACATATTCCTGTTGTTTGACACTTGTTAAATCACAGTACTTTACATAGAACTTTTCCTTGGTTTCCAGCTTTGTCTGGAATTCAGTGGTAGTTAGAAACATATATATTACATAGACTAGGAAAAGGCAACTCAGTTCCTGGAGTGCCAACGTCCTATGGCATTTCCAATCCCCCTCTATAGTGAAATACTAAGAACCTCAAGCACATAGTCACCTGCTTTAATTTATCCAATCATGTAATTAAAAGTTTGATGGAACTAAAATCAGAGGCATCTCTGGCACTCCATGACCTGGTTATCTACATCAAACTATTGTAATAATAATTTATAATCGTGACTTACAATCCAAATTGATGTCACTGTTCCAGATTCCAGGGGTCAGCGTTGCCATACCTGAGGGTGAACCAGAAGCAAAGAAGGCCAAACTTGACCGCTAAAATGAGTGGCTCACCATTCCCCGCTCACCCTCTGAAAAACGTTAACATCTTTACATGAGACATTCATCTGAAACATTTTTATGGATATTTATGTCATGGGAAATGTTTGATACTGATGCGTATAATTGAAAATAACAGAAGCCTTTCAGTTCTTTAGGTATAATTTTTATGTAAGCCTAAATAGTACTTGAATGTAGTCACTTCTTATGATGATCCAATATGTATTAGTCAATGCTAACAATGATTTATTGCATTTTTGGAATTAAGAGAAGTGTTAGACAGCAGGAGCATGCCTCAGCCTCGTATTTTATGAACTGAATTTCTGAGGCAGTATGATGTGCTTTTTATGCCTACATGAGTACCTATGCCAGTCTGGTTCCATAATGTAAGTTCTAGATTTGTTTCCAGTGCTGTCATTTCATTTCCAGGTGTTAATGTTCTCATGAATACAAAATACATTGTTTTAATATTTGTATGGAATCCAGCCTGTAACTCTTACCCATCCTTTGCTCAAATTGTGAATGTGGGGTACAGTCAATGCATATTTACATGCATTTCAGCCCTGATTGTTGCACACATTTATTCCTTATGGGAGGTTCATGATTCTGTTGTTAGTACCTTTTCATTTTCCACTGTGCTAGATAAGCAATATAATTTATTACACAGAACAGTGCTACTCAACAGTGGGAGTTCTGGGAAGGGCATTTCACTCTACTCGATGGCGACACAGGTTTTCTGTCGACTGAATCATTTGGTGTGGATGTGCATATGAAATGTGTGCTTTAGTGGGTAATAGGGAATGATACTGCAACCAGATGCTAGTATTTTCACTTTTGCCATAGCCTTGAAAGACAGGTTGGAGCAAGTCAAAGATATGCATAAATTTGTGAAAATTTTTCACTGATTTGAGATACTTTGCTTATTTTAGACTACATGCTTTTAGCTGTGGTCTTTAAATATAGATAAGGGAAGAATGCCAGGTGATCTGTCCAGCATCTAAATGTTAGAATCATTTGGAACCTTACCAAAGATTCTAGATAACATAATGCAGGACAGATCACCTTCACAGAACTTTATTTTTAGATACTCAATGTGCATGGAAACAGGGTAAAAAAAACATTTGTAAAGTTGCCATTTGGTGGTGGTATTCAACCTTATGTTTTCATGCACAATATAACGATTCTACTGCAGACTTGCATTGCTTCTGTTTAATCCTTTTAAATCAGTCTGATGTATGAATAAATCAGGTCCACTATGCATTTACGTAGCCATGTCATTTACCTGTTGGACTCCAGAAATGTTTTATTGCTTTTCTTCATCCATCTAAATTGTATTTAGGCTGTCAAGTCTTACAAATAATGCAGCAGTAACCTTTATTGGCACTTAAGCTGCAGTGGTGAAGAGGATGACCTTTCTCCAAAAGACTGCATACACTTTTGCAAATACAAACTAAGAATGTTTTGCTTAACCATTTATTAAGTGTAAAAGTGCAGAATAAAGCCAAGATTTGGATAGCTTCTAAAACAAAAAGGCAAGTATAGACACATCATATAGGCTACACAAGTACAGAATATGTATCTGCACATCGTTTTAAACACTTTTACTTGTAAAAGATAAACACTGCCAAAAATGTTGCAAGAGTTTACAAAGATCAAACTTAAATACCAAATCAAAAAACATTTATTTTAAACTGCAACACAGCTTCACAGTAGTCCTCATAATGGAGCATTCCTTTCTGTATTAAAAAATATGCATACATTCACAATATACAGTACTTAAGTCTCATTAAATGTTTTACTGTCCATTAATGCTATTAATGCAATGTTTTAAGTTCAAACCACTTAATAAAACCATTCTAGAATAAGTCAAGTTTGATAGTCCATAATTCATGCTAACCAAGTAAGAATATTGAATACTATTACTATAGAAACAATAATAGTGTAATTTGTGCAAGTATGAAGTATTAGTATTCAATATCTCCTACTTCTAGTTTACATGAGTGCATCACCATCACAGAAGCTTGTTTGTGGATTCATCTTAAGCTTCCAAGGGGAGGTAGGTGTGTGTGCATCCCCTTCATTAACAGTGGTGTAGATTTAACATCTGGAAAACAAAACAAGGAGTGCCAGATGATTTCAAATGAAGTAGCATCATGTTCCTTTGTGCACTCATAGTGTGGTACAGCAACACTATACTACTAACCAGTGCCTTAACCCTTGTGCGGTAGTCAATTGCAGTACAAAATTTACATTAATCATTTTTCTCTCTATAGGTTACCTTTGATTTAATGTGTTGAGTCTTATTGTACAGAAAGGTTTCCTCTGGCCCATGTGGATCCAGTGACTCCTTTGTCTGGCTGTCTGAACTGACTCCATCCATGGTGCTGTTTGTACCAACTGAGTACGTGTTATAACCACTGTCCACCTGGACATAAACAACAGTGAGTCAGAACACAACTGATCTTGGAAAAACAAAATAGATTCTGCTTTGAAATACATAAAGAACATCATAAAGGGAAACCATCTGAATGATAAGAAGATGCCGTAAGGTTCTGAAGAATTACAAATTAGTCCATTAGAAGGCCAACCACCTCTTGAACAAAATCTAGTGCATTAAAAGCATACAGACCTGCATGCTGTTATCATAGGGCATGGTGCTGCCCTCGGCCAGCAGTGACACGAACATGTTGGAATTCTCCACGTTCAGCATGCTCCCCGTCCTGGAGCTGGTCAGTCGAACTGGGGTCCCGTCAACCGCCTCCTTTGCCCAATAGTCCTCCTGGCTTTCCGACGGCTCAGCCATATTCACCGCACTGTTGTCCCTGGTCTCCTCCATTGGTATCAGGTCAGGCAGAGCAACCTCGTCATCACATAGCCTCGCTGTATTTTCAGAGGCAGTTTCACAGTTTCCAGACAAGGACCCCAGCAGAGCCGAACAGGTGTCCATTTCCATTGCTGGTAGAGAGTTGGTTTGACGGTGATTGTCTTTTCTTTCAGAAGCAGGGCTGAAGGTTGGGGACAGTTCTAAAAGGGATGCTCTGTGATGAGGATGCACCCAGCCTCGACCTGTGGCTCGGATAGGGGAACAGCTTTTGATGGGTGAGCAGCCCTCCACATATGGACTCTCGGTGCAGTGGTTGTTTTCAGCGTTGGAGCTCCCCAGCGCCATTCCATCAGGTGTCACAAAGCTTAGCCTCTTCCTCTCCCCTGTGAAAGGGAAAATTGGTTCAGTCCACATCACTAATTTCACCCATCTTAAATAAAATAATAAATTCATTAGAAAAACCTGTGATGGTAAACACCAACAAGCAAACATATCTTGAATTAGCAAGCACCGGCCAGCATCCCTTACTCCCCACAGTTATAAAACCCAAATTATTCCTATTTTGGAAAATAATTAATTGCCCTCTCCATAACAAACCCACCTGACACAGGTGTTTCCACGTACTGAAGAACAATGGGAGAAAGTTTGGGAGACTTAAAACCAGGGGATGACTTTTCAGGGAACAATGGACTGGTCACACTGCCCAAACTGTAGGCTCTACCTCTGCCTTGAATTGGACTTGAGGAAAATTGTCCCTAAAAGGAAAAGAAAGATCTTCAAATAAAGACTTGCATAATTCACATGCAAATATAGCGCCCTTTCATCTGAAATCACTACGCTCATTTCCCTCATTCATATTAGTATAGCAAAAGTGACGTTAGACAGTGAACTCACGGAGGTGGGTGTTAATGCTGCCATGCCGCTCTGCAGCGGGGACACACTGACTGGACACAGCACCTCACTGCTCCTATGTTCCACCTCCTGGGGGCTCCGGTCTGGGCTGGAGGGGGTGGACGACTCCGATCCGCTGCCAATCCCATCCAGGAAGAGCTTCCGTCGTAGAGAGGAAGAGCTCAAGCTCTCCTGAACTTGATCTGAAACTTCGTCCATCTTGTAGTAGTCACCTTTTGGCACATCAGACAAAAACCCATGTAATTAAGTGGCAGTCCACAATACACCATTAAAGCTGGGCATCTGTTCATACTTGCCTAATACTTTTTCCAGATTGAAATCCACGGGTAAAGAAAGTGTAGTTTGACAGGCAGCTGCAATAAAAAAGAAAAAAAATCATTATTACTTTGTCAGATTTCAGTAAGTAAATAAAAATTTTGCTAATCAACAAAAATGCTCCCAATTAAATGGTAATTCCCAAGGAAAAGTTACTGCACATACCAAACCAATCTGTGAGCACCACAAAGCAGAAGACTTTTTGGTACATCCAACAAAACAAATATTTTTTATGGGAAAAATACAGTCTAGGCTTTTTCCAGAATATATACAAGTCCCAAGTTGATATACATGTAAAATGACAACTGAAAACCAGCCACAGGTAATTTCTGAATTTTCAGGTGAATAATGGCAACCTCACTCAGGTAACTTCTCTGGACAATGGGTATGAAAATGTTTCGATGTAATGAAACTACAATACAAACCACTGCATTTTCCAGTTGGAACATCCTCCTCTGGGATCCCAGGGGAGAGGGTACCTAAAAAGCATAATTTCACATAGCTGTTTGACACAAGACAAACATCTTTTTTCAAACATTCACATTTGATAAACCCGGATGTTGAACAGTCAAGAAATATTTAACATTTGTTAAAAGAATACTGATTTTAAACTACAATGCAAGGATTAAACTTTAACAGCCAAAACTCAACAATGACAGCAAACCTCTAATTTGGTTGGACTTACTCTTTACAAGGTGAGCTTGTGCTGATTGTTTGCCTGCTGGTGCAGCCCAAGGTGAAGGTACAATTGTACCCTTTGTGAAGAACTGGATCAGACACAAAAATACGTAATTCTTTGAATTTTTGTTTTGACACTCCTAACTTGAGATACATTTCTCCAGAAGGCATTCCTACTGTTGATGACTACAGCTTAAACTGTACAAAGATATAAAGAGATGAGATGTAAACATTGTACACAAAATCTTTTAGATGAAAATTTAAGCTCATACCTGTTCAATTGCATACTGTCGTTTTTCCTCAATTTCTGCATCAGCCCTAGGCATTTTTTGAAAAGAGAGTTGTATGTTATGCCAATTTTAGCTGTATATTGGCAATTTAATGTCATTTTTGATGTCCAGTTTTCAATTTGTTTTTCTATATTCTTAATGAATGTTTCAGGTGTTTGAGCTTAATGGAGTCTTAACAGTGGTTTGGAACATACAAATTTTGATGGCATTTTGTAGTTACATATGGACTTACATATGCAAGTGAAGCCCATATACAGGTTAAAAGTGCATAAGAGTGGCTGTTACATGACTTGCTCATATAACATAGATGGGTAGTTTGGGTGTTCTTTTAAAGCAGTTTGGTTTTTATGACACACAGATGAATAAATTTTTTAGTATGTATAACCATGTTGTGGGCTTACACTTACATTTATTCAGTTGTCGGACACTTTTATCCAAAGCGACTTACAAGTGAGGTACAATACAACACAAGCGAAAAACCATACTGAGTACAATGCCAATGTTAAGGCATTGTAAAATAAAGCCAAAAGTTCACCTGGTTTGACTCAGATACAGGGACTGACGGTGAATGTCTTCAGGGTCAATTTCAACTGGGAGCAAACTTGCCATTTCGTCTATTGACCATTTGAACTTTGCTGGGGTCTGAAATAAAAGTACACCATTCAGAATGCTGCTGCACACCTATTCTCAACACTATTTCTTACTGTAATTAAGTCTCCTGCATCAAGCCACCCTTAGCAACGTCTGCTTGATTGCATGATCTTCCTTCTGCTTCTAACGTTACTGGTTTAATTAACAATAATGTACAAATGTCTTGGAAAAAATGTAACAAATGCTTTTTTTCTTTTGGCAATTAAAACACTTTTGCACTCAGACAATCTGGATCTTACTCTTCAACAAGTTAGAGACAGAACAAAAACAGGTCCCTCTCAAGGATTGTACGTATTGATATGACGTTTAAAATTAAAATCTGAGTTATCCAGGACACCCTACAAATGTAATTTCGAGTGAACACACACCATGCTAGAGGTACATTACAATCTGAATCAGTGAGTAGTTTCTGCACATCCCGCCATGACTATACCATCCAACTCTCCGCACGATAACTTACAGCAGATGACGTCCTTGAGGACTTGAAAACCGAAGGACTGGCGACAACGGATTCGTGTAGGCGATGGTAATCATTAGGACTTTCGAAAGGGTTGAGAATTGCTGGCCGCCCTGGTGTTTCAGGCGTGATCCCAACTTCAGGTACATCGCCCATGACACCACTTAACTATAGTAGTCCTAACGTATAGCAGCTCAGAACCTGGTTGAACACAAAAACATACAGTTTGTAAAGCTAACTAGAGAGCTAAATAAATACTCTGTAACAAGTCAGAAGCTATCTAGATTTGATCAAACTTAACCGATAGCTGCATGGGTATTTCTAAAGAAACGAGCGAGACGAAAATCCTTCACAACTCCAGTAACAGCTCCAAAAAACTAACGAGCGAATGCAGTCACAAGTGACTGAAATGATATAACGTTAGGTAATTATGTAATCGTTAACTTAATCAATACATAATTTATACTTACAGCAGCTGCTCCTACCACTAGCCAGAACTCTTCTCCGGTGTCGTTCAAACGTCCGTTTTAATTTTCCCTCAACCCATACTATCCAATAAGAACCACCAGGAAGTACGTAGTAACCAATCATTTTGAAGATCCTCCCTGATTTCGAACGCTGCCCTGCGTTGACTTGCTTCCTTTTAAGAAACGATAAAGCTTTATTGACAACGCTCAAATAATGTTGAATGACAGTGCCAAATGAGCGATGGAGTAAGGGTGCATCTCTTGGGGTTTATAAATATAAAATAACATTTTGACTGATAAACCGGTGAAAAGACTTTGCTTTGTTGCACAGACTGATCATGGCAAGCGCTGCAAATCTGAACGCTGTCCGGGAAACAATGGATGGTAAGATGAACGTAACTTAGCTAGGTAGCAACCGCTAGCTAGTAAGATAGCCGCTAGTTTACATTTGGCGTGGCGGAGTCTCTAGACTAGCACGGCTAGTTAGCTAGCTAACGACCTAGCCACATCACACAAGAATGCACTTCCTAACCCTCACTTTGACATCTGGCACTGATGGGTGTTATTTTGTCTTCCTTGTGTGAGGTGCGCGCGTCTTTTCCCGCGTCCTAATAAATCTATCATAACACATTTGTGTCGCTAGTGTTGCTAAGTCAGCTATGGAAAGAGTCTACATGCACACACCGTCAGGGATGCAAGTATTCTGTAAAACGGTACAAAGCTAATTACTTGTGTTAGCCAGTATGCCTGACTGGCTGTATCACTTGAGACATTACTTGCATCTTTTAGCTAGCAATAATAATTTAGTGGTGATCAACTGGGCTGTCTGAACTAGCCTAGTTAAGTTAGGGGAGCACATAGCACAATATACAGTGGGATAAAAAAGGTAAGCATAACCACAGTATGAGATCATAATAAAATATATTACTAAATAGCTATATGAAATTCAAATGACAGTCATTATCTAGCTGATCCTGTTCACCATCTTGTTTGTAATCGAAACGTTATATCGTATGTTAATACAGTGTTACATGCTGTACGTTATTTTCTCATGCATTGTAGCCAGGTAGGCGTACGTAAGGCGCATCTATTAAACAATATCAATAGCACAGATAAGTGCCAGAATCATTTTATTGTTGTCATTATTAGATGATGAGCTAGCAGTACACAGGGTAACTTGTAGAGCAGTAATTTGCAAGAAACCTGTTTTCAGTGGCTCACTAGCCATGCCTGTTTATTTACAGTTCTTCTCGAGATATCGAGGCTTCTGAACACTGGTCTTGACATGGAGTCCCTCTCCATTTGCGTTCGCCTCTGTGAACAAGGAATCAACCCAGAGGCTCTCTCCTCCGTTATAAAGGAGCTCCGCAAAGCGTCGGACACATTAAAGGTAAAGAACGAAAAGTAACTGATTAGCCATTATAAATGGTACAAATTCACAGTCTTCTGTAATGATTGAAACTCCCATCACAGCCTGTAATTAATGCCTGGAAATTAGTTGGCAGTAAAACTGTCACCCATTTGTCTTGTGCTGGAAAGGTGTGAAAACATGTACCTGATAGACTGCCATTATAAAAAGACAGTCATTAATAGTTGTATCTGTTGAGGTAAAAACCCAACTGTGGGTTTCTTTTCGATAGGACTTCCACAGTTTATGTAGCCACATTTTAGAAGTCCCTCAAAAATTAAAGTTTTCAGCTGAAAGAAATTGATGGCTCAGCTTCCATGAACTCCTGTTTTAAAACATACTTTTGGATGAAGCTACTAGATTTTTGGGGGTTGAAAACAAAGTTCCTAATGATTGTTTTTACTTTCCAGGCCTCAGAAAACAGTACAAGTTAAGGACAAAAGAAGGCTGATGAGGAAGATATCAGTGTGAAACATACACAACAGTCATTTCCTGGAAGGAAAAGGATACCATCAGGGTGCTTATGTTTCTCAGCATCTGTTTTTCAGCATTTTAATACCTGCCATTGTAATATGCATGTTGTTTTTTCCATACCATTTTGGAGTAAAGAATTTCAGATTTTTAACTTAAGGATACAGACCCGATGAATAGAATAATGACATCAGTAATTAAATGTCTGTTGTACTGTCATCACTGACTGAGATCCTTGTCTTAAGCAGAGGTATGAAACGCCACCTATTTTATTTTCAACCCCCCAGTGTAACTTAAGGTCAAACCTAAGACTTTATATTGCCATTACATTCTCTGCACTTCTTTCTCGCTTTTGAGATGAGATGGACTAGGGTCAGCATCCTGTCCTAGAGGGATGTCCTGTCCAGGCAACCTACTTGAGTGTCAGTCGACATTGGGCAACAGAAACTGGGATAAGCTCCGACCTACTGAGTCTTCAGATGCAAATACAGTTTCCTTCTGACATTTTATGTCAGCTATGTATTTTTTTCCTTGTGGATTTGTTTAGAAATTATTCATGCTGTAAATGTTGAATCCCTTAAATAAAAGATGTTTAACTTAACCATTATTGTACCATTTCTATTTTATTCAGCGATGACATTGTGTGAAGCAGATTTTTGTAAAATGTTTTGATTTCATATTTAAATAAAATATAACACTTTACTGTGTGGTGTTTTAAATCTCAATTCAGGAAAATAGTCTGTATTTAGTTATAATGCTTCAATGATAAAATGGCCTCCATTTATATTTGTCTTCATACTACTGCTTTAATTTTCATAGCAATATCTGAATAGTATTCATATGTTTTTACAAACTCCTTTTTTCTTCCATTCCCATAAGCATTCCTTTACCGGAGAATTGATTTGTTAGGTTTGGACATTGCTTCAAATACTTGTGGTCTATGCCCAAATTGAGTGTCTTTCAGAAAGCTGACAGTGAATTCAGGAAAATATTTATTTGACATTATAATGTTTATATTGTTTGCAATTTCATCAAATCCTGGAAGTGCTGCACATTTTCCAAGTAGTTGGGTTATACAGCCACAGGGTGGCATCAGTTAGCTGTAGAGCTAACATTACTGAATTTAAACGAAATCCGTGAGATTTTTCTTCTCGTCATATTAAAAATGGGATCATTGACACTGGTAGATTAATCTGCTGTGTGCTCAGTGTTCCAAAGAGATACGAGTGAGGAAGACAAGCACTATGATGTCTGTATGTTTGATTTAAAGCATATTAATTTTTAACTTGTGTAACTTTCATATTGAGTTTTCACTGAGCCAGATATGATTAAATGAATGTAATTAATTGTATTTCACAAAGCATGGCATAGGCCATAAAACACATGATGTATTTGAATTAAAATGATTTTTTTCAAAAACCATCTTGTTAGTAACAAACATTAAGTCATGAAGAACAAAACATGTCAATATGGACAGAATGTAAACAACCAAGTTCATCAAATAGATTTCTGTAAATAATAATAATAAATTTCTTGTATGTTACTGTCTTTGTAAAATTTTCTCCTTGTGACCTTACTTTTAATCTCTGAACAACAATGAACAATCCAAATCTTGTTATAAGATATAGTATCATTTCTGTATTATTCTGTACAGTCATTCCTTTTTTCAGTTAGATCCATGAAATTCTGTTAATAATTACCATTTTGTTAGATAAAATTAAAAACATCCAACTCAGTTTGACTTACACAAATATGATGGGTAAACTCAAAAATGTAATACAGTGCAAGCTTGGAAATTACTATTATTTGTTTATTTGCTCATCATACACCCTTATCCAGAGGGTTAACATCATAATTTATACATTACCTTCTTCCTCAAAGTGATTTATGGTGTCCTAGAAATTTGCTTACAGGTACAACAGAAATATAGTAGTACCCCACCCAATAATTTGAGCCGACAATATTCTGGCTACAAATCCAATGCTCTCGAGCACCTTGATTTGTTGGGATACTTGTGTTCAGACCTGTGCAGTCTTCCTCAGGCTGCACGAGGGACATGTCTCTCATGTCCTGCTTATGTAGACACATTTAAATGGCAGGCACGATCGTTAAGTGTCATAAAAATCTGCAGGTAACAGGCCTGGCAGCCTATGAACAGCTTCCTCTAGGGAGCCACAAGCTTTCCCAAGGCTGTGCTGGAGAGAGTGGGTGTGGATATGTGGGCTCTTTTCAGAGCATAGGTCCATGTGGGAAATCAGGAGGTTAGGGATGATCTGTTGCTCTGTTGCGGTGTGTTCTCTCTAAGTGGCCCTTGGGGTGTGGGTACAAAACTGCTGAGACCGGTTTCCCTGCTCTCGAATCACTTGGCAATAAGCATGACTAACTAGGGTTTTATGGGTCTCACAATCACCACGCATGTAACCTAAGGAGTGGGACAAGTGCTTCTTTAATAAACAGTCAGTAAATGTTCATTTTGACTCAAAAACTGTTGTGAGAGGCAACAGTTTCAATCTGAGGTAACTCTTTTTGTGTTGTTCTGAAGACATTTTATTTTCCAAGGCCATAGTACAACAGTGGTGCTAATTTCTAGTACAACAGCTCTTTTAGAGCATTGTTATGGACTTTAAAATGTGTTGTATTCAACTTTTCCACATGGAAAGATGAATGAACTGGTCATATGTTTTAGGGATTTGAGCTGCCCTGTGTTAGAAAAGAACAAACTGCTTTAAATTTACGTGGTTTCCAATCCATTTGATAGTTTATCACTGTGTGTAATCATTAGCAGCAAGGGATGCTAAAAGTAAAAGGTTAGCGAGTCTTTGTTTTTGTAGATGAAATCTGACACCATGTGATGAAGAAAACAAATGTTGCTGAAGTGTCTGTAATCATTTCTACCTCATGGAGAACGAGTCTCTGTTTGTTAAACACCAGACAAGACTGGAACAATCCCCCAGAGAGATGTTCAATATAATGCACTAATTAAATGGAATAATTTAATTACAATAACTCAAAATGCAAGCATCAATATAAATTGTTCCTTGTAATACCATTATAATTGATGTTTAAATGAAAATGACTATGTTTCTATGGAGGTTTTGTCCTTCTGCCCCCACTCCCCCTTTCTTTTTCCCCTCTTTCTTTTTTGTCTGATCTGGTCCCTGCCAGTGTTTGTTTGATTTACAGTAATATCACGGTAATACATGTGTTCCCACGATTAAGTTTAATTTCTCTACATGTATTTCCACAGTGACAAGATGGATATAATTGCTGAAAGATAGCCAGCGTCCAGCTTTTATCTGTAGGCCTTTTATGAAGGGGGCTCAGTATTACAGGAACTCCAAACATACCTCAAACATTGACTCTGTCTTGAATTCCACCAGAGGGGAGACGGGACAGAGTTCAATTCGTCCAAGCAAGCCAAAATAATAAAACATAATTTGGGCTAATCTGCCTGAAGAATGTTCGCTGTTTGAAGCTGACAGTCCTCTATCTTCCATGGAAATAATTGCCTATTGACTAAAGCGAGAGAGTCCACTGAAGGGGTCTTTTCTGTGGCCTGTATCTCACAGGTGTTCTCTCAGGGCAGACAATCCAGGCCTTGTTCAGTAGGGGAAAAAAGTCCCAATCTGAAAGAATAAAACAGACAGTGGAAACTCTACCTCGCATTTGCTGAGCTTCCATGGAATGTACAAAATAATGAGGACCCCTCAGATCTCTGTATAGCAACAGAGGCCTTCAAGAAGGGAGGAATTTAGTTGCTCACATTACATGTTACATGCACATGGATTGAGCTTTTATTGTATATTGCTGGTCTTAAACCTTTCTTGGTTTAATTTGGATTTTTGTTTATTAAATTGTCACTGATTATATACATTGAAATACATTCTAGAGGAGCACAACTGAACATCTTATGTCTTAGCTATAGCTCAGAATCACTCTATTATTCATATTTACAAGCGTTTACAAAACTTGTGATGGATTTTTAATGCAGAATTTAGCAGTTATTTGTTGCCACTGGATCAAATAGGAGGACATTTCCATTTAAAACCAATACCCCTGAATTTTTGGTCAGTAATTCAACAGTTGTGCTGATTCATGTTAAAATGTCGTCAAGAATTTTTGTTATTATTTTTAGAGACAGCATAAATAAGATGCTGCATTTTTCTATTCTGCGTTGTTCTACAGGGTCTCAGGCCATCATATTTATCATAATTATCTCTTGGAAATCCAGCTCTACTTGGTAAGATATTACTGTGCATTTTTGCAATTCCCAGAGCTTCAAAAGCCAATAATGCTACATGAAGAATGTAAAAGTCAGGTACGAAACATTGCCACCATATGTAAGCACTTTTTCTGGTTAACCATTTCTGTGTGTTCCAACATATTTACATATCACTATACAGTATATCTCTTCTCTTTAAGTATGCTGTTCTATCATATCAGATGTTCTCTGAAGGTTCTTAAATAAGCAATAACAATTATATTCTCAAATGCTTGGAGCTGAGCCTAGGTATAAATACAAACACTGGCAAAGCAAATCACCTTTAATGCAGTCACAAAAGTGGTGTCTCATGCAATAATACAAACTCCTGGTGTGATTTTTTTCAATAACTTGAGTTATTTATATTTCTTATTATTTGTCATATGTTTATTTTCTCCTCATATTCAGTGACTATCAAGAAAATGTATAAATGCAAGAAGAGTTTGTTTTCATTGTGGAGTCTTAGATGATACTCGGAGTGAGATTGTTTGGGTTAATAGACTGTGGTGTGCAACTCCCCTGCCCCCCATGAAATGCACCAGAAGCTTAATATTTCATCTAGTTTTGTTTATTTGGCCTTTATTGAATAAAAAAATCAATGAATATATGATTCAGCATAACACTTATTCATCTCAACATAACATTCTCAGTTTCACCCATGGGTAACCTTTTGCAGGTGATATCAATAAACAGCATACATGCTGTCTAACATAATGTATTTCCCTGTGGTGCTTTAGAGTTCTAAACTGAGAATGGAACTGGTTCAGGGAATGGAAACAGAAACTGGAAACCAATAGAATTTTCCTATGCTCAGAACTACAAATAAAATTAATTTCCAGTGTTTCAGAACAAAAATGTTACTCAAAATTTGTTTTCTAATTAACAATATATATATGTATATATATTTAGTTCCAAGGAATTTTCACATTTAAATTATGAAAGAAGAAAGAGGCTTCCTTATGAGTGTGGCAGGTATCAATGGGAAATCAGACCAACAACAGCACAGAATTAGCGAAGCAAGTTTCTCTGCCCTAAAACCTTTTGATTCTCCCAGCAAGGTGATACCATAGACACACCCTGCTGTAAATTCTCATGCCTATTTTTCCCTTCCAATTGTTTCCCCATTGTGTAAGGATGAGTTTGTAATTTAAATATAAAAACATTGGGTTGTCTTCCATTTCAGCTATTATGCAGGGTTAGTATGCATGTTTTTTTTAATGTATTTTAGGTACATTCCATGCTTAAGTTAACTAAATGTAAACACAAAATTATAAATGTGTATGATTAAAAACTACTAACTGTTGTTTTTTGTTTCAAGCCAGTGAGTTTTGAAAGTGTCTGACAAATATAGGACAGGAGTTGTAGGCTCTGTTCAGAACAAACTAGTTGAAAAAAAATATTTTTCTATGTCCTGGTTTTAAGGGCCAGTTGAAGTAACAGAACAAAATATTATAAGTTAAATCTGGGTTTAGAAAGTTTGCTGTCCTTTTCACTTAAGCAGAAGAGCTTGCCTGAGACCTGTTTGGGATTCAGCTATCAGCATAATATGTCCAGAGAAAGATCCAGCCCTTTGGCCCAACAGCGCTCAATGTAGTCTGATTAGATTATGTCTGCCTGTATTAGCCCTTCAGGAAGCACATTCTCTTTGGCATGCATGCATTCATTTACATATTATATTAAAAATGATCTCTTTCTATTTTCACCTTGAAATATTTCAGCTCATGTGAATTTTAGTTTACTTTTAGGGCTAGCTGCTAGTAGATGTGAGGTTATGTTGCCTGGAACTATATGAATATAAGATGGACAGACCTTGTGTACAATATCTCCAGCAGATGCCTCATTATGACAAGTGGAGTAGGAAAACTGTGGGTCACTGTGTGGACTAAACTTAGTTTTGACTGAAGTCCAGTATCACTGCACAGAAACACTGTATCTAGGCCTGAACCCCATATAGCGAAAGCTTCTCTAACTGCAAACCCCACAGTTTTTCCTTCCATCATTTTCTTAAGATTAACCTTGTAAAACTTTACATTCTCTTATTCAGTTTTGTATTGTTTTTTTGTATGTTGACTTGAGAAATGTTATCAATACATTCAGTTGGGTTTAATCCTAGATTTAGCTCACTATTGGCTCACTATTAGCTATTGTCAAAATGCATACACATAACAAAAATACTACTACTCATAACAAGTATAGAAAAATAATCCCCTTACAGGGCATGGAGCCAAAACACAAATGGCTTCAAACCAATTAAACATATATTTGCCATGCACAATACAGTCACTGTGGCATATGACTCTGCCAATGGCTAATTCAGATTCACATTCAAAGTGATGTTATCTCTTTGCAACACTTTAAGGTTATGTGAGTGTCAGAATGGGAGGATTTAAAATCAGCACATTATCATATATTGATCCTATGCAAGATAGCTAATAAACCATGTGACAGGTATGGCAACAAAAAGTATGACCAAATCTGTACATTGTGAGCAAATATTGTTCCAGATATGACATTGCAAAATGCTGTCAAGACTTACATGTGGTGGAAAAACAGAATGTTCATACAATGATTTTCAATGGGTTGCCAGACATTATGGAGTGTGGCCTCTGCACTGCATGAGTTACATAGAAACTTTTCTTTTTTGTTCAAGACTTCAGTCACAATACAATATATGCTCACCGGGTTTCATTGTCATTCCCTTTCTAATTTGTGAGACACCCTAAGACAGGGGTTCATAAACCAGGCCGTGCCATCTGCTGACAATGGCCAAGAATCAACAGCATCAGAACATGCTGGGCTTGTTCTGCTGGGGTGGGAGAGGGTAGGTCAGCCATGATCTCCTTTTCCCTCCGCTCCCAGGCACCCTTGATTGTGGCAGCCACCTATGAGTTGCTCAGCTGACATCAGTACATGTCTTCCAATGACTGGCCACTTATAGTGCAAAAAATAGCCTTTGCCTAATGAGGGTAAACATATCAGAGGACTGAATTAATGTTGCTTCAGTGTTGCTGTGAGAGCGCTGCGGTTATCGCAGTGAGACAAATATGAGGTGGAATCGCTGATTCTAAAACAGGTTTGCATAAAGGTGAAAAAGCATGACAAACTTTTGCTTTTGCTGCACAGGTACAGACTGTGGACAGCTAAGTGTGTGTGAAATCAGGCATACGAGTAAAAGTATGAGTGAAATCGGAGGTGTTCCTGAGAGTGAGAGAAAGAGAAAGAAGGTTGACTTCATGTACCCCTCAAGGTGAATAGAGGGAAAGCAAGTAACCATGCCTGCCAATTTTACACGGATCTACAGTTACTGGGTACTAGATAAACAAAGGTGGTGTTGTTGCCATGATCATTTTATGAGTGTAATAATTGAGCATATATAAAAATAATTCATTATTATTATTGTCAAAAAACTTACCATGTCTTCAACATAATAGAAATATCTGTTTGTACTGACTCATCCTTTTAAATGTGTGATATCAAATTATTGTAACTTATCCCTCACGATTTCACTGGAATCTTGTATCTATATAAGCATCACCTGTATTATTAGTAAAAGTATTGTCCTTGATACTGAGTATTGTGTTGAGACTGACTCTGCTCTTCTATGTATTTCAATTTTACCCTTGTTTTGTAGTAACTTGATCTGCACCTACTATGGAGGTCAGTCTTTTGCGTAATCCAGTTCTATGCACATCAGTCCATGTAAAATCCAGGATTTTGAATCTCTAAAGATTAGATAAGTGACATTATCATTTGGCCCACACACATGTGACCACACAGTATGGACAGATACAGCAATCATGCAGTCATGTCACAACAGCAAAAGATCACAGAAGGCCAAAAATATAATTATTTCAGATGTTAGCTTACTTAGTATAGTGATACAGATAGTGATGTTTATAACTTACAGCATGTCCAACTGGACATCTTCCTGGGGTTTTGTTTCCTCTTCAAATCGTGCTGGGTGCCTTTGAAACTGAAAATTCAGCATAAACAGGTAGGAATAGCTCTGGGGCATGGCACAACCTACACAGGTAATTATATTGGTATATAGGTAGGTAGGTAATAATCCTAACCAAATCTTTCCCCACTTCCCCCTGCCCTCCTCATACCTCACATTCTTTGGGACAGCCTGCTTCTCACTGTCTCACAAAGCTGACTTTATCATGGCTCTCTTCTCTTATCCTCTGCATTTTTTTCTGTCTTTCATTATCTTTGACCCTGGACTATTTTCTCTTCACAGAGACATGTCAAATTAATTTTTTGGTAGTTTACTGTGCTTTTATGTCATGTGTAACTTAATGAGTGGTAATGGTGGGGAGTCACTTGGTTAGTGCTTTAAAATTTAGTAATAAAATGATTTGAAAACACCATTATTTAGGAATTGTATTTATAGTCAAAACACACCTTAAAACACTACATTTCTGTATCTAATTTATTTAGCAATAGGTGTATGTAATTAAAGTAATATAAAATGAGCAAAATAAATTTAATGTGCAGACAGTAACCTAATCTAATGATTAAATGTGTTTTGATAAGATGCCAGAGCTCTCAGTGAATATCAGATCTGGGTTTGTTCATGGTTCTGAAGTCAATGAAGAAAGGGGCACCTTCATGATTAAAGCGATCAGCATCTCTTGAAAAGCTGAACTGTCAGTCACCAGGATACTCAGAGGAAATCTCATTGCCACATGTTCTACATTCTTCGCAAAAACCTGGGGAAATTAATTTGGTTTCACTGGTGCAGCTACAACAAAGGAATCTTTAAAAAAGAGTATGTTTCCAGGGATACATTACTTCTCAGTAGTTAGGAAATTTCCCTCATGAGGGATAATAAAGTCTTACTCTATTGTATTTTATTTTAGGGATACATTACCTCAGTAGTTTTTAGTCAAGCTGTCAGGACTTTATATCTGAGGCTGTTTTTCCAAGTCATGGCTGAGTCTGAAAATGGCTTAAATATTTAAGACAGCCATCAATTTGCTGTGGCTCCTACCTTTAACTTAACAGAGTGTGTTATTATAACTTGGGTGGGCACTTTCATTAGTGAAAAATATTTTGCAAGTGTTGAAAAATGAAAGCCCTTTCATATATTGTTCATCAGGGAGGATGAACATTGTCAGAGACAAACAAAGTTAAGAGCCCATTCAACTACCATGCAAAGACTGATCTTTTTGTCACCTAAAGAACACTATTTGGTTTTATTGTATTTTAAACAGTGTTGTGTAAGTTATACACTATTATTTGTGCTTTCAATTAATTGTAGATAATCACCAAACCCCACAATTACTGCACATTCTAAGTCGTCAAAGGTATTGGGGCATAAGCAGATTTAACATATAATTCAGAAATGTATGTCTTTCCTTTAGGGCATTAATGAAAAAGAATACATTGCTAAGATTAACTTTAAACAATAGTTGGTGATATTTGTTGATTTGGCTAAGGGACTAATTCAAAAGTGACACATACTATAATAACATTGGTCATAAATATTCAAGTGAACTTATTCAACTAACAGTTGAAATTTAATACAATTTAGGAAAAAGTCTATTCATCTGAGTACATTGTTGGATAATACTGAAGCACTCGTATGTCGACATAATATGGAAAATAAGAACTGGCATCTCATTAAAGAATAATAGATTTAATCAAAAAGAGCTATTTGGCAAACAAAACACTGAAAAATTCTAGATCAATTCTAGAACAATTTGTACTTTTTACCTGGTTTTAATAATTAAGAGCACTTTGGCATCAAAGAGACTCAGGGTTTGTTCAAAGGTATTAATTAGAACTTCATTTATGCAGATGCCTCAGAAATTTGCATAAAAAGCAATTCCACAGATGGGCTTATTGGAGTAATGAATGTTTCATCGTCTAACATAACATCTGGTTTATTGCAATGTTGAGAGACTCTGGTTGCTTAAAAACATCTTGACTGAAATGAAGGAAGATGCCTATGTAAAGTAAAATGGCTGGTTTGCTTGGTCATTTGTAGAGGTTGAAATATGTAACATTTTTGGAAAAGGCTTAATCTTAACACTCTTTTTAGATCCAGGGAATAGATGTTTTGTAGAAAATTTTTAAATTAGCCTTCCTCAAATCAATGGCACTTTCTTTTTCTTTTTGGATACCTATTCACTATGGGCAACCATTTCTTTTTAGCCAAATATAGTTTTTAAAAACAATACAACTTGAATGATAGGCCAGTTTTTAAAAGCATACAAACTCTTTGATTAACACCTCTGATGAAAGTGACATTCACACTATCTGCATATTTCAAAACCAATCCTTTTTACTAAGCTGGTGTTATTTCCAGAAAAAAATACCAAATACAGCAAGAGAAAGGTGCTTTAACAATAGTTTCTCAGTCTCTTTCTCTGTCTGTCTGTCTGTCTGTCTCTCTCTCTCTCTCTCTCTCTCTGTCTCTCTCTCTCTCACACACACACTTTCTTGAGCATTAGAAAAATACACTTTTTCATCAGGAGTTAACATCTAAACAGATATTTTGAAATGTTAAATGACAATGACATTTATGAGAAAAAATATGTCTCCCTCATCTTGAGCTGAAAACACTGATGCTGGTAATGTTTTAAGATTTTCAGTATTTAAGTTCTCACTTAAAATAATCAATTTTTTATAATTATTTGATGGTATTAAACAATACAGCCATATGAAATCATATGTATGTGTAGTTTAGACCTAATATTTACTTTGTAAAGGGACAGGTATGGCCTTGAGTTCAGTGTCTGTGTGCCCTTTGGATTAACTGAAGATTCGTATCAGGTTAACTGTCTTTTACCTCAATCAATAAAGTGTGCCATAGCTAATTATCCACCGGCCTCTACCTCCACTCCATCAGACCCCTAACAAAGGCTATTCACCTATTTCTAGGCCTTTTGCCTTCATTTCCCTTGTTTTGTTACCATTATTAACTGTTTTATTCATATATTTGCATAACAGGCACCCTTCTCCATATACCTTACACTGGTTTCATGTTTGCATATCATTCATTTGGTTTGCCCTTGTGACGTTTCGTAGAAAAAGGATAATAAGAAAATTTAAGAGATGTGTTTGGCACCTGCAGAAAGGTTTTCCACACGTTTAGCTGAAGTTTTAATCTGGGGGCGCTGTGTGCTAACACAGCTCCAGCGGAGCCGCAAGGTCACTCTGAGTATTGATAAATCACGCAGCCGTGATTCCCCCCTGACAGCTCAAACTAACATCAAGCTGGATGGCAGAGAACAAAAGACCATCAAGCGGCCCTTTTCCTGACACTTTTATTCAATCACGGCCAGATTGCTTACGACAGCAGCAGCAGCTGTTTTGTCTTCATCTCTCCCCCCCGTTTGATAAAGCGTGTCAACTCGTATTTTTGTAAGTACTTCGCTTCACCCCTACTGTGCGAAACTGCCGCAATTCAGCATATGCATTCCACATGAGGGGATCATCAAATGGGTCAGGGATTAATGATATCTCTCTGAAGGTCATCTGGCATCTAAGAGGAAGCCGCGACAAAGCTACAAGCTGAAGGTCAAAGATAAGACTGTGCACAGAGATATCTCAGATAGGGACAAGAAGATTAAACAATGAGGAAAGCAGCTCGGTTTTGATTGTGTTGTTTGGGAAACGGTTTATGATTGTTATTTTGGGCATGTTGTTCAGACCTTCACCTTGTCCCTACTGCTTGGGGGTCGCTGATAGGAGTCATGTTGCAAGTGCCCATTGTTTGGTTCTTAAGATGTCCCAGAAATGAAGTTTCCATATCATTTCCATTTTCTCATTTTACGTTTGAATATAGATTACATTTGCAGGTGTTGTTTTGCGGGTGAAATAGCGTGTAATAGCAATTAATTACTCATTCAAGCTTTCTTAATTGGATGAAAGCGATATCGAATGCAGCTGCAAATGAAAAGGAACACACCTTGAACTGGTGTTAGAGACCAGGATTAATAATTATAAGGTTTTACAAATCTATTCACACAACAATCATGCAAAAAAGGTGTCCTGTTTGAAAAGCAATTGTAAGGGCACCGTTTTCACCAGTGGGTGGTGCTGAAAGACAGATCTCAGATTACATTAGAAATGAAATCGACTGAGCAAGAAACAAGTCAAGGCTTGGCAACGCTGGTCTGGAGTGCTTGGTCCATTCATACCCTGAGTAGCACAACTGGCCTGATTATTAATTATCATGAATGACTGCAGATGATCCTGCTGAGAGTATCTGGTATTTCACAGTTCAGTCATAGATGACGTGCAGGCCTGTGGCATTCCAGGAACAGCACTGCATACCCTTCATGGAGGATACTGCATGTTCACTTCAAAAAATACAGTAGCTCTGTGAGTGAAATATATTTTGGCAAAGAAGGTTTTGGCAGCTTGGTGTAAGTAAGCCTGATTACATTATTAAAGGTAGTAACTTCTAACCTAGGTAGAGCATTACATTATTAAAGGTTTAGGAAGAAGCATTGCGCTCTGGCCCGGTGCTATGGGGGTGCTTAGGGGTGAATTGCACCCCCAAACGGACCTTGGATTGCAATTGCACCCCTCTGTATTTTCTCCTGGTGCCGGGCCTGATTGCACTTCAACCTTTATGACAAATTCATACTTCTCCAGCAAAGAAAACGTTTGTTATTTCCATAATAAATTGCTTCCTTAATAAAAAAATGTTACACTTAACATTATAGTAAACCTGTATGTGTGTAACTACATGAAGACAATGATGATGCAAGTAAATGTAAGCAGGTAAATTATTACTTTTGACGGTTTCCCATACAGGTAGTAATGTGTAAAAACACAGGTCCTCATTTTAGTATCAGTTCTTTTAATGACAGACCTATTTTTCCCAGTGTTTTTACTGACTTATAGAGAAGTACTTGGTATTTGTGTCAGTAATTTGACATTTTGTAACTTGACTCAAAACACTGAGTAATGCTCGACCTCTCTCACCCATGACATGGTTATGCTTCTATTGGTCAACGAATTATTGACGATCTGTGCATCTGGCCATTTCAACAGGAACCTAGGGCCCCTCTGTAAAACCATACTAACCTTCAACTGTTATTTTATATGTTGATCTAATTTGAGTTTAAAAATAATTTGCGTTTTCCCCCCGGAGAAAATATTTACTATGACATAAAGCACAAACCAAATACATGTTCCATAAAAATGCTTGGTATACTCAGTTTGCGCATCCTTGTTGCCTTTTATGAAGCAACTCCTACATAAATGAATGAACATGTTAACAATTTTCACCTTTTGTTTTTATTGACCTGCACATCACTAATAGTGGCATTGGACTAGCTTGTCTTATTTATTGCCAATGCATTTGCCTCTGTCTCATGGTCCAGGTATGTGTTGGCACCCTGTTGTACCCCCTGGGTCAGGAGCTTGTTAATTCATTTATTCATTCTGTTAATTTCACAGCATTGACACAACAAGAACATGAGCATGTTGATATAGGGTCTCTCTGGGAGAGGGGTGAAAATACAGAGCAGATCTGTATAAATACTGGAGGTGTGCATACTCATTTTCAAAAGTGGAACAACTTGCACTGGCTTTGAATTGAGTCCCAGGAAATAAGACACCAACCAATTACTGCCTATTCACAGGAACCAGATGCGCTGGCAATATGGCATCCGGCCAAATATGGAATTCGATCCTTTTCCTTTGCAGCAGTTAACACATGAACAGTAACCAGTCCTTTATCATGCAGGTTACATCACAATTCAGTTGCTGTGTATAAGTGGGACTTGATCATCACCATCAGTTTCACTGTTCATATTTTCCTTAATAATGTTGATCACCATCCCTGCTATTTAGATGTGTAACAAGATGATAGTTCACTAGCTCTTTTTAGCAGTTCTTACGAAACAGAACTTATGGTAGTATTGCAATAAGCGTTGTTACCTTTGAGCAGAGAGCAACCATTATATATAGTACTTAAAAGTATCCTCACTTCCCAAAGACGCAGCCATCCTGAGACATGTATTATATTTGCTCATAGAATTAACAAAATAGTCAAGATATGTCATAAATGAGCAGTGGTTCAGCCCTTCAATGAAATGTAGTTTCAAGTCAAAAACAGTATTGCTAGGGCATTTCAAAAATGTCCCAAGACAATAAACTTTAGGGTTTGAGTAAAAATGACTGTCAATGCATTTTAACCAGAAATTTAGAAATTAGTCCAAATGTTTATACAGAACATCACACATTTGTGAGATTAGCCTGTGTGTTTGAAATTATAACCTTTTTTCCCTTCAGTTTCTTCAGGTGACCCTTGATTAAAAATCAGTCACTGATTAAAAATGTCTCTCTGTGATTGAACATATGGACTCTTCAAATGTACAGAGATGTAAATGTCCATAGAGAGGGAAATGATGTTCATATTTGTCATGCAATTAAGGTTTTGCATACATGACAATTTTTATTATGCTCTGGTAAACTTAAACCAGTGACAGAATGGTCGTGTTATTTTGAAAAAGTTTTTAACGCTTGTATAACTTGTCAATTCCCAGAATTTAGGGGGAAAAAGTGCTGAAATTGAATAAATTAAACAGACCCCAAGGATCCTTAAGGTTCTGCGTATCATCAAATAGGTGCCCTTTTTGGATTCATGATGGTAGGTGTGTGAAGTCAGCGAAATGTGCTTATAACCTGGGGTTACGTTTGACTTGGACAGTTGGTTTCAAGCTCTTTGATCTGGAATATGAATGGGTTCACTCTGAAAGACATGTCTGAATAAATCATTTCACATTTTGTTGTCAATGTCTGCAGATGGGATCAGATCTAACAAGAATTTTAACCTTCATTTATTGAATCATTTTCCAAAAGGGCTGCACTTGACTAATGCTGGAACATTTAATGGCTCCTTCCAATAATATAGAAAGTTCTATGACTGTTATCTCACCATTATTTTCAAAGCAGATTCTCTCATTCAAGGCAATTTACTCAACTTAAATTTGAAATACTGCAAATTCAAATAGCTGGATATTCACAGAAACAACTCACATGGTACCATCTGAGATTCTAGCCTACAACCATCTGAGGCCTGTTCCCTAATCTCTGTATCACCCTGCCACCTATGTTCCCAGGGCAGTAATGTGATAAAATGAAGCTGAGTTTTATCATAGAGACGATGTTCTTCTGTAGTACATTATCAACATGCAGTTTGTTTGTAGATCATTTTAATAACAACAACACAGCCTTACAGAATTCCACCAAAAACACAGATAGGTAAGCGTCATCACAAACCTGTTGGTTTATCACCTGACTTTATGTGCAGCATGTTAATGTACAGTGGTTCAATCAAAGGCATCACATGACACTGATGGATCACATGTGCTGTGTGAATGTTACAAACAGCATGCAGTGGGCTTTGAAGGTGAACAGACAAATATTTTCTTGACATGCCCCCTCTTTCAGTTGAAGGAAGCATGAGAACTATTACTAGCTTTAAAAATGTCTGCAAATTGCAACATCACTGAGTGTTTATATCATTCTCATTGGATACCAAAGGCTACTTTAATGCTGCTGTGAAAATGATGATACATCTTTCAACAGGAATTCCTCTGAAACCATTTAAACAAATTAAACCACAGCGTGCTCTTCCACCCAGCAACATAATTTACATGTAATATCCGTATTCAGAGAGGCCCCAAAGCCATAGTGCTGGAATTCTGTAAATTACTGCATCCTAAGCTAGACTGACTGGTTTAAAAGCTTCCAAGAGATTTATAAGGATTTTCTGTGTAAGCATATATTTTCCCCTTATTCTGTCCCTCTCCATCTCAGCCGGCAGGCTGACTTTGAATGATAGACATTATGAAGCACACACTGACTCCCATAATACAGCACTGCTTATTGTGGTACATTCTCGTCTCTCACTTCCCTGAGTGGCAGATAATTGTTTGCGGTTTTGATATTTCACATTGATCTCATCATGCATTATGCTGGTTGTCATCTCATTCAAATGTAACATTCCAATAATGCATCTTTTTGTTAACATCTAAATGTGTCTCGCATGAAAAGGTTTAGAATAGAGGAGAGAAGTTGTTGTCAGACTTGTGTGTTTGACTTCAAAAGAAAACATTACCTTAGACATGTTTATTTCATATTTGATTAATAGTCGAGATACGTAACTCTACCATCTCTCCATGAAACCTGGATATGCTCCTGATTTCACCTTGACAAACAACAAATGCCAATATGTTTATTTAGATTTTTTCCTCTTTTCAGGTGACAATATTATCAGGTAACAACATTAATATCCCCTTGTGTTTTTCTGTTTGGATACAACTTTGGAAAAAACAAATTTAAGCCAGTGTTACTTGAATGCATGCATGATATCTTCCACATGTATCCGTAGATTGATATGGTTTCCTGCCAAACATTTGTCATTAATTTTGCAGCCAAGACCTTATGATGCAATCTAAGAAGCGAGAAAATAACACCCATTTGAAGTTGTTATTCAACCCAAAGGGGGAGCCGCCATGCAGAACTCAAACAGGCCTTAACTGTTCTTTGTCCAGGGCTATCCTCTTCCTTCGCCATTAAGTACCTCTGATCATGGATGCCCATAAGTTGTGCTTGTTCACACTCATTAGATCTCAGTGTGGAGCTCAATGCCACTCTCATTAAAGTATCTGTTCTCGCGTAATTAAAATGTCTATATTATAGACTGCATCTGGTTGCTCCCTGCAGTCGAATGCAGAGTGCTGAGAGATTGTCTTACATTGTGGTGAGCCTGTCTCTGATGGTTTTCATCTAAGCAAGATATTACAAGTTCCAAGTGAAACCCCTGCTGTGTGGGAATACAAATATCTTTAAATTGTGGGTGTAATAAGCTCAAAAATCTCAATAAATATGTAATCATATATTTTGTAATGATTTAAAAAATCATCTGTTGCATTTTGTATTAGTATATACTGTACATGTTATGGTATTTTTATTTCCATCTGATACCTGCATTATCAGAACAACATTACCTTAGAGGTTTTGTGTGATTCAGTACTGACTTAAACATGAATTCATAAGACAATAATATCAAATTTCATTTTCATTAATCCCTTGCAGGACATTATTTTGGTGAAAAGAAATTCTATGGCCCTTTATATTTGAAGGATATTAAAAAATCACATGGGTATTCATTAAATAAAAAAGTATTTTGTTCAAAAGTCTGCATTCAGTATAGCTTTCCTTAAAGGACTTTAGCTAAGGGCATTTCTTTCCTTTGTAAAAGATCAAATGATGAGTCCTATTTATTAGTCTCAATGCAGCACTTTATTACGCTGAGCATGTCAAATCAGCATGTGATATATGAAAAAAATCAACAATTTGCCCGACATAATTATAGTTCAATTAATATTGTTTCACAACAATGACAAGCTGCACTATTCACATAATTTTATACTGTCAAGGACAATGCTGGGGAATTGCCAATGTATTCATTAAGGGCTGCATTTATACCAGCTCAATGTCATCTTGCGTTTCACAGATGACTGTGAACCTCTTCAGAGAAATTACACTTTTTCATTAACAAGGCTGTTGCTGGTATTATTAATGCTTAATGGATTTTCATACAACATGCTAAAATTTTTTTTTAATCTTATCGCACAATGCCAGGCCTTGAAAGCTGTGCAAGCATTTTTTTTTCTGAAAAAGAACTCTTGACAGCTTCTTTGAAAATCTTCTTTTTTACAGTCAGAGAGCACAATACATGTTCATCTTATATAAAGAGTTCATGTGGAAAATTTTGGGAGTGTTTCAAGGAAGGAGTGCAGATTTAATTTTTGAAATGAAACTTTCCCAAATTTTAACCATGGCTTATTATGAAAATTCATATTTAAGACCTTTTCAGTTTAACAAAGTAGTTTGCGTGCATTTCATGAAGGAAACATCTGAACTTTGCTTATAACATAATCCAGAAATGCTATAACTACAGATACTGCTCAGCTCAATTACAGAGGAAGAATTTAAGGATGAATCATTTGCTTATGAAGAAAAAAAGAGGTGATAACTTAACAAAATGTTGTAAGATTGAACCTGTTTTCTATCTGAGTAGATATTCCTTGAGAAGGAATTAATCACAGCCCAGATGACTTAGATCAACTTTTAAAAAGGCTTCAACAAAAAACCCATAAAATGATTGCAAACGCTGCTTAGAATGACAAGTATTATCAACAAAAATTAATCAGGCGCATCTTTTCGTGAACTCAATTAATAATGTGCAACAACAGGGTCTTTTTTTTCTTGGGATGAAAATTAATTAGTGGAGGGAAGGTCACTCGAAGATGCTGACATCACTCATCAGAATGCCATGGCAGTTCTAATTATTTGTCTTCCAGGCTTGGGTGATCAAAAATTATTGCAATACCTGAACAACATTTAGAAAAAGCTTTGTTTAAAGCTCTTTTAATTAGACCTGGTGTTTGATTAATGCCATGTAAGCAATTCAGGAACAGCCTCTTATCAGGGCTCAGACAAGAAGTTTTTTTGGAGTGTTGTGGTGTGAAAGACATTTCATTGACGCCGACCAACTGTTTAACATTGAATGCTTTCACTTTACTGCAATTAAGAGCCTATTTACTGGGAGAACACCTATTGAGGTGAATAAAGATGTTGTCAAATCCGACAAAACCACCCAGTGTCAATACCAGACAGTACACAGCAATCCATGGGGAGGGGCAGCCCTAAAACCAACATGTTCTTCACAGCCAGGCAGCGTTGGCAGATACTTTGTTCATTGTCTTCATAACCGTTCTTCATAAATCCATGAGGCAATTTTTTATATTGGACAATTTTAATATGCGCTGAAACAACGTGATCCATTTTGTTTTTATTTCTTCATTGCAAAGTACAGCCATAAACATTAGCTTTGAAATATTACAAGCCCATTGGCAAGGCTAAAAAGGAATGTCTGAAGGGGAAGTCCTGACTGTTAGTATTCACAGTGCAGGCAGGGCATCTATTAAGTGTGTTAAAAAGGCCCCATAGGCTTTTTCAGGCTAGATCACAAACATTTATGACTTACTTGGCAAGGTTAGCAGGGGCTAGTCTATTATAGTTAGCTAATTTGTACAAATATTTCTGATATCCTAATGTTAGCTAAGCAACTAAGCTATGCAGTGGCTGTAACCATTTTGGTTACGAAGTTTTCAATGAACCAAGACGCTTGCGCCCTCAGTCTTACTTCCCATTGTGTCATGCAAGACAGTGGATAAATGCAAGATAAACTGTCTATATGTTTTACTTATGCTGCAAGCTAGTTGTCTAGGTGATAAAGATTGTTTTATTTGCTTTATTATTGTAGACCAGAATGCATAGTTAATTTAAGTTGAAACATGCCTATATAAAGCATTTAGATTTTTTTCTCCAGCCTCATTCACAGAGGTTAAGTTTTGAAATCATGCTCAAAGCTAGCAAGAAGGAATAAGAAAGACATTAAGTGTCTTTTAATCTGCTCCTTAATTAATTTACATAGAAAAGCAATTGGCATGGATACAATTTGAATTTTGCACAAAATAAACCCACTCATACACCAAAAACCCCATTCTCCATTGTGACAGTGATACAACTGGACATATTAGTTTGAGTTTGACTGGCCATCTTGCAGATCCCAATTACTAAGGTGAAAGCTGTTCTCCTTCAAGCTGTATGAGGAATTCTTTTTGGAGTCTTTATCCTTACTTGAATAAGACACGATACTGGGGGTTTGTAGAGTTTGATTACCATAAATGTCACAGCATACCATTAATTTAGACAAGGCAGTGGAATACCCGAAGGTAATGGTCTTGCAAGCCCAACAGTGCATATTACATCATTAAATGTCTGTTTAATTGTTCCACAAGTGACTGAAGTATTGTAAAATGTCTGTATTGCACATGTTTGGGTGTCTTACAATGCCTTTCAAAGTTGTACGAAACTCCTTGCAAATGAAGTGCAGGGGTAGACCAGAGCATGCATAAGGGACTTTTCTCAGATGGACAAAATGTTCAAATTGTATAGCTGCTACAGTAGCCATGTTTTTGGTGTCTGTCACAGGAGCATGTCCAGCATGGTCTTCTAAGATGTGAAAGCAACAAAACAATACAAACAATCATTCCCTACCGTTTTATGATTTCCAAACTAGACTATGGTACAGCAGTTATGAAGTTATTTTCTGCTTATCCCACTTAAATAGGCTATATCTTTCTATATTATCAATTAATACAGTAATTCAGGTTAAGTTCCTTGTATTCTCAAGGGCACAATCACATGTCCAGACTGGGATTTGAACCTACATGTCAATTCCCTTAAACTCTGTCTCACACAGCTGCCACTCATTCTCAGCTAGATCTTCAAACTGATCTCAGACCTGCTCTTGGCATATGTGTGCAGTGCCTATATGACACCTGCCCTGAAGCAAGCTCTTACAAATATCCACAGGCGGCTGTAAAAGGCTATGGTACTGAAACCTGCTCAGAGGGACTGTCTTTGACAATAGGCATTTTTTAATAAAAGCAATCAAGTTAAAACTTGCTTAGATACACATTATCAGAAATGTTCGCAGATGTTTCACAATGCTTCACCATGTACTGGCCTTCCTTCTTCTGTTATTTGTTCCAGCAATAACATGCTATTGTTCTGATTGTGACAGCATTAAACTTGTTAAACAAGTTCAGTCCAGAGCCATGCATTACCTGATGAGGATGAACTCATAACTGATTGCTAGATACATTGTCATTCTTTGAGAGGTACTTGAGTATTTAACAAAAACAAACAAAACAAAACAATAAAAAACATAGCTATGTAGACATCATTGTAGTTTTGTTTGTCCAGTTTGGTGTGATATTTCACCTGTAAAGCACAAGAATTCTGCTCCTAATACAGATCAATTGAGTGTAGTTCTTCAATTTTTCTTTCTCACTTACTCATGTGAATTTTATGATTGCAATTATGCATTCCCACCTAGATATCCAATTATCATACATCTGTTCTTTAATTTAGAGCATTAATTGATTGAATTAAAAATCCAATTATATTACAAATAATGTATGTAGCCTATGATTGCTTCTACCTACAGACAGTGTTAGCATTAATTCCCTTGTGTTCAGTTTATGATAATGAAATATTTGTTGTTAAATTAGAACTTTGTGTTTCCATGAATGTAATAATTAATTTTTCAGCCCATTGTTGCTCTGGTAATATGTAAATACAAATAAGTCGATCACAATACATAAGTGGTGCATAAATACTGATGATAAAACTAACGAGCATTTTGCATTATTGTAGAAATTTCAAACAGCTTTTGTTTTTCATATGTTAAATGTTGTTTTCATTGAAATAGTTAATGTATGTTGAAATATGTATTGGAACGCCAATTAACGCCTTGAAGAACTGAAGTAATACGTTGTTTTGAATATGTGATTTGAAAGGAGAGGGTGTCATTTGGAAACCATATTGGGGTACCTAGAGTTAAAAGAGCATTTTATACAAAACATAGATGATCAGTAGAGAACCATGCTTTTGCAAACATATAATTTTGGATAATATTTCAAACTTGTTGACTGAGAGTAGAGGAAAAACTACCTATTACTTAGATTTCAGGAGACACCAAGATCTTCGAACTTTTGTTGTGTATGTCTATATCTTTTTTAAGAAAATAATGTTTGACATGAATTTGAAGATCTCCCACTGGGGGTGTTTTCATATCTACTGACAAAATGACATTACTGAAAAACAATTAACCAAACTGCCAGATCTGATATCTGAAAAGGTGCTCGGGCAAGTCTGAACCAGAGACTCCCCTATTGTCCACCGCTGCTCTCCTCCATTTCTGATGCGCTAACATTTTCAGGCTCCTCACAAGCTTAATTAACACCAGAGGCCAAAGGTAATTTACACCATGGTATAATTACTTAACCTCCCTTTTCAATATAGCTGAAACGTCTCCATGACTACCTGTTAGTTTAAAAAAAAAAAGACACAAAGGATCTACATTTAGACAGACCATTCGCAGTGAAAGGCCGCATACCCTGGAAAGTAGTCCTCCGAGGACTCAAAGTTTTGCTGTGGTGTCAGCTGTGGAATCTCTTATGGTAACTACATCAATTCACATTACCTGCAAATTAACAAAGTAACACTCTCAACCTCACAGTACATTTGATCCAAATAGACTTTAAATGCCACTTCTGTTCCTATTAACCTACAGATCGCTGTGGCAGATATTTTCATGAGGCTGCCCAGAGAAAAAAGGGGAAAAAAACAGGGCGCTAATGGCTTCGTTGTGACAGCACTATTCATGATGATTTATGATTCTGTGTTTAACTTGATTACTCCACTGCTGACTCTGAATACTATTTCAATTAGCGCACTGAAGGTCACATCACAAATATCCCTCCATAATCTATTCCTATTAACACTAATGCACGGAGTATCCATATCTTTTCACCCTTGTTGATTCAAATCATCCTCGCTCCTAACAGCGAGCTTGTTTACCAGTTTACTAGTTTGGACGTATCCGAGATGGTAATTTTCAGTCCTCAGAGTATCATTAATGGCTGCAGCTTGACATGTTGCTTTAAGGTACATCTCAACAGAGCCCTTTCTCTGTATAGTGTAGTTTTTATTCTTCCTAATTTGTTTTACAGACTCAGAGATGTTTATACTATCCCAAAACCCACATAGGCAAGAATGAGCGAACAGCTATATTTTGTTGAAAACAAACAAAAAAGATATCTCATTACATACACATGGTCTCATTACTAGAAACTTTCATACTGTATACTCAGTGGCTTAAACCCATTTCACATCAGTTAGTGGCAATTTTGTAATTATATGTGCGTGTATCGTATATTGTATATTGTAAATACAACTAATATTCATTTATTCAATCAATATTCTGTGTTTCTTTGTATGACACTCGATAGGCCATGAATTACAGTTTAGGCCCGCATGTATCAGTGTAATTATCCCTGTCACAGAGTAGAGTTCCAGAATGAAAAATGTCTTGATGTCACATGAGAAACCTGCCAGAATGTTTTCTATGCAGTATGGTGTAAGGAAGGTCTTTAATTATGTAATTAAACCAACATTTCAGAACCATCTGAATGTATCTCCTGGCCATCAGTACTAAACACTGAGACTGCTTAATACAATCAGAGTACGCTGGATATATTGTCATGAATCATATACAGCAAGGAAGTAATATGGCCTTAAACTTCTGTGGGAAGAATACAGACTGATATTTGTCTTAGATGTCTTCATCTGTCTCTGCCCTGTTCCTGTAATGAGATGTGTACAGAAATGTTTTTGATATGCATCACACAGGTGTTTATGTCAAAGGTACCATTTTAATATCTACATCCACATAACAACACTAATCTTAATGAAATCAGCTGATCAGACAAGTATGTTATTGAAAGCATGACAGATGTGAGATGCTCAATGCCCTTGTAGTTCTGAATACATATTTTACAGTCTCACTTTATAGCACAGGTCTGTTAGTAATGTTTGTAACCTATTTTAAACAGGCCAGAATAAGTCAGAATAAGTAGAAACATATTTATGGATTGTTTCCTAACATTTTAGACATGATATAAAGTATTACACTTTATTGTCTGTACATATTTTAATGGATGGCTCAAGCACATCAGTTTAACTCCCAGAAAGAAGGTCCATACAATGTATGTGAACTAAATGTACCTTAAAATGCACAACACAGATCTGGGATCGTGTTTAATTCAAGGAGTATTCCAAAGGTGTATGCAATTAGATGGCCAGCATACAATATCACTATGCAAATTCATACCTTGGCCACTGCCATGTCCAAGTATTGATTCAAACTGTCAGCTTCTTCCTTCATCAAGCACAGTTGTCATGCCAATGGCAACATGATCAGCTGAGCGCAGCACTATGGAATACGGCCAAATTGTGTAGTTCAGCAGATTGAATAATAACAACCTGCATCTGCATTTTAGTCTTCAGAGCTAAGCCGAGATAGCTACCAGTTTGTACAACCCACTTCAGACTATGAATTTCCATTACTGTCCTTTGTTATTACATTTTCTTTGTGTGCAGGTTACATGCATCTCTGTAAGCGTGTAGCTTGTCTTCCTTTGATGTGGCTTACAGGTATACAATGCACATTTGACGGAGTTTTTAAAAAGGTGTCACTAACAGCACATGTGAGTATCTGGCACGCTAAAGATCACAGCCCCACTTTGAACTGTGAAGTTGATAAACAACAGGTAAATAACTAAAAGAAAAGGAAATAATTTTAATAATTTCATAAAAATTATACATTTAAATACCAAAAGGGTATATCATTTCAAAGTTCAAAGACAGCTATATGGACAGTAAATAAGAAGCAGTAGGATTTATTTATTAATGTGACATACGTGGCAATATCCATGGCACACTTCTTACATGTTATAGCAAAAAGAGACTTCATTAGGCTACCTGACGAAGGGTCCTTTGTCACAACGTTAGTCAACATGAACATCTGTCAGTGCTCACATAAAAGGATTGGATAATCGAATAAATAAATGGCCACTAGAATATAGGAGGTGACCTCAATAATTCATACTGCAGTGCTGTCATGGTTATTTTGTGTTCACGAATGGAAATTTCCATTCTCAAGATATTACGCTACTCTCCTTGAACTGCCCGTTGATGACATTATCACCACAGAAGCAACAAACTCCAGTACAATGCAGAATTCCTGTCAGAGAGATAATATTACACTTGCAGGACTGCATGATATTTTTGACATTGTTGACATACCTGTCAGAAACTGGCATAATTTTAGAGAAGCACTTAAAATGTTGCTCTGCTGATACTGAAACACATGGTAACAAAGATCTTAAAGATCACCGTGAAAATGTAAAAATAGTAGCAATCTGCACTCTAAATAATTGTGCAGTTTGTAGTATTTGAACCTTTTATGTGTTTTTTGGTAATCATTCATTGTTATTTTCTACTGTCTGCTGTGTTATGATTCAAATAGTAACTTATTTTGTGTGCCAACAGCTGAAATCCATATGAAAACAGGTCTATTTCTAGGATATACTCTCCCTGTGGTGGGTCAGATGCGACTCTTTCAATGCCCTATACTACACCTGGAAGGCCGCATAGACGATTGAAGAGTTGACCTGGGGGATCGACGCATAGATGGTGAGATCATGTGAGGCTATCATGCATTTAAGTGCATAGGATACTTATCAATACTATTAACAGTGTCAGAGTACCTACCAAATGGGACTTTAATTTCAAAGTAAAAAGTTGAGATTGAAAGGCACCATTCACCACAAATGTGGCTAATGAGTTTGAGCATGTAGTTATTTGACTAAGAATTTTCTCTTTAAACGCAGTCTCTATTCACTTCTCTTTTGACCCAGATGTACTGCACTGCTATTACAGCAGCCTGGAAGAGACAGAAAATATGCACTATGGGAGTTAACCAATATAGTTTTGTGTATCGTGTCCGTCAAGAATAAAATATATTTGCTGAGGAAGGGACAAACCATCAGCTGGATTAATTGTAGCCTATATGTATTATGGAATAAATGTATTTGTATTGTGGAATGAAATTTTCCTGAATTTGTGCCATGTATGGATATGTGTTTCCACTTAGGTCACACAAAACCCGAGATGTTCACACCTGTGTAAAAGCAATTAATTTATAATCTACAACTACAAATTCTGTAGAGTGTAAACAGATGGAGATGATTGCACGCAGACTCATGGTGGAAATATAAACTGAATGAGACTTTGAATAACAAAGTTTCAACTGTTGTGGGATTATGCTGTTTTGCCAGTGTAAAAGACTAACAATTATGGTGTTTTGTTCCAGTTTAAATATATGTACAGTATTGTGAGAAAGTATGGGAACTGATTGACTGAGTGCTGGTCATGTGCATTTCTGAAAATAGAGATGTTGATTTGTATAGGACTGGCATTGTTAAGGATTGGCATTTTCTGAGTTTGAGGGAAAACAGTGTTCCCTGACATTACTTGGTTTTGTTCGCATTGACACTGATGCTCTTACAAATACCGAGCCGTTTTAAAATAGTTGCAACTATATTAACCAGCAGGTTACAGTACTACCTTAAAACTGTGTTAGGTTTGACCTCTCATTCATTCTGGCTGTTAAACACAAAAAGAACAAAATACAAGTAACAAAGAAAATATCTAGTCTTGAACATCTACAGTACATAAAGAGAAGCAGTGTGTTTTTTAATGAATTCAGAAAATCATTATGCATTAGATTATACAATCTGCAAGGAATTGCATAATCAATACATGACTTAAGATAATACAAGCTGAAGGATGGACCAAGGGGCTTAAGAGAGAATCAAGCCCACATAAAGCTTTTGTGAATAGATACCATTTTCTTTTCTCTTTTTTTGAGCATGGTAAAAAGTGCTGACGCTGAGACATTGGATATGGCAGGACCGTACTGAGAGATAGGTGAGCCAGTTTGGTTTAGTGACATCAATTTTCAGGATGATTTAACTCCATGCTCCTCTGGTAAGGGAGAAAAATTTCAATACCCCAATTTACCTCTTTTTGACAGACACACAGCTTCCTGGAACAATGTTTCCAAGGCTACTGGCAAATGACGAGTGTCCGAATCCGCAGAGCCATCCCCATTGGTTTGATTTATATGACTCTGATCCAATAAAAATGGCAATTAAATCAACCCAGCCACTTTACAGGTAGAGAGCAGGCTGATTGAGTTGTCGAAGGCATGGCTGGGGTTCAGAATGATTATTTTGAGAGACTCAATGGGGTCCAGTCCCCTTACCCAACAAGGACACCATACATCTC
Source organism: Megalops cyprinoides (assembly GCF_013368585.1). Lineage (NCBI taxonomy): Eukaryota > Metazoa > Chordata > Actinopteri > Elopiformes > Megalopidae > Megalops > Megalops cyprinoides. The sequence goes on from NC_050593.1 coordinate 23,186,701, forward strand.
TGGTTGTTTTCGCGCTCCACCGTGAAGTGTATCCAAAATAACTGCAAACCACCTGCTCGCCTTCCGTCGGTGAAGGTTATTTGTCCACTGAAGGACGTTTCTTGTCAAGATATGATGAATACCATGTACACAGACAGAGGAGCGTCAAAACCAGGATTAGCTGGAAAACTCACTGATCTGTGAATAACCCAAAAAAGACGACCGAAAGATTACTGCAACGCTTTTAGGAATGATCCATCAAATTCAACAAGCAGATTTGCACAAATGAATCATCCCACTTGATTCTTAACCTGGGAAAGGAGTGTGTCGCACAGGCTTGAGGTCATAGGAGTCAAAACGAGAATGTTATTACACCAGGTGCTTTTTGTTTCATCACAGATCCTTTTCAATCCACAGTCCTCAACCACATGAAGTATACATGTGATGTGATGTGATACAGCAGTTAATGTGCTTAACAGGGTGAAACATTTAATAAATTTTGCAGTTTTTACACATTTAATAAAAGCTGAAAATCAGCTTTTTCCAATTCTTTTCTTACATAATCATCAATTTATCATCTCTATTAAATAAAAATGAAGAAAAAAAGACATACTCCCTAGAACCTAAAGAGTCGGTTAAGCAAATCCTGAGTTATTAGTATTCACACAGGCATAATTGAATAAAGGAGAAGAGAAAAGAACCCAGGGGATACAGAAATATTGGTTAAACCACTTTGAAATACAAACTAAATAGCGAGTTAAGTATTTGTCTTAGTAATGTGTTGTATTAGCAGACAGATAACTTGGGATGAAAAAAAGCCAGAGGACCCAGTGGTACATTTCAGCGCTAAATTCAGAGTGAATTGGAATGTGTATTTATTCATTTTGTTTAATGTTCTCTATTGAGCGTTGGCACTGGAACCTAATTCCCAAATGGAAATGGCTGGGCTTTTAGTGGTTTGGGCAGCTACTAAAAAAAAACAAGACCACCAGTATATTATAGATCTTTATTTTGGTTTGCCTGAGGGTGTCAGCTTTTGTAACTCTGGACATCTGGGTCTATGGGGTCTTTTCTGTCTATGGACTGTGATTACTAAACAGATAGCAGAAGTTCCACAAGAGAATCTGAATCACACATTCACAATGGAGCCATCCAGAGCAATTTGGATGGCTGTCTGATGCCAACGGCTCTGCCTTGGCTTTGCTGTAGCGGAGTCCTGCCACACATGTCTCAGGCAATCTCATGAGGAAACATCACATGCCTGCCCAAGCCAGATCTGCTCTGATCCGGTGACTATGCTGTGTCTGATGTCTGCAATTCAGGTGGATGGATAGCCTGTTTCCCCAAGTTCTTCTGTCTTCACATTTACCACAGGCAGTTCACAGTTTTAGTGCTTTGGACTAGATAATCCAAACTAGCGGAATTTGAACCCTTAGACGTGTTCAGTTAATCAGCATGTATCTCCTGTCCTGCATGTAAAATGACATTAACAATGCACTCATACTGTACTATAAGCTCAATCGATGATTTATCTACTTGTACTGTTGTTATGGTTAATGGTTACATATCCATGCAATTATTCTTGTAAGAGGTTATCTGTTCATGAAGCGAGGCATGAATATACAAAATGTGATCTGTCTTGTTTAAATATGCAAACCTGTGAAAATTTATGAATGGTTACCTTCCGTTATGTTGGTAAAGGATGAATACTGATGTCAGTGAAAACTGTACACCTGAATACATATAATTGGTCAAAAGAAGTGTACTGACAGACATCGATTAGTAAGTAGGTATTTATGGAACATAAAAATAATTTCCAGGTCTCTGGAAAGAGTTCATATTTTTATATTCATCTGAAAAAGTGCAAAGTTGTACATTGTGTTCTAAACACATTTTTAGCCAATAACTCTAAAACAAAAAAGTTGCAGTGTAGCATAATGGTTAAGGAGCATGATTTGTCACCGAAAGGTTGTTGGTTTGATTCCTCAGTGGTGCACTGCTGTTGTACCCCTGGGCAAGGTACTTCACCCACAATTGCCTCAGTAAAATATCCAGCTGTATAAATGGGTAACATTGTGTAAAAAAAATGTACCAATGTAAGCTGCTCTGGATAAGAGCGTCTGCTAAATGCCAATAATGTAATGTAATAATGTAATTAAATGCTTGGGGTGTATAGCCAAACACATTTTTTTGTTTTACTGTCTCATACAGATCAAGCACATTCTAATGCAAGGCACAGAGGCAACAGGTAAACTGAGCATTTGAGATATTGCTCATATCTCAACCAACGACATCACTATTAAATCTGTTTTCTGTGCATTAGGAAGTACATCTCCAGGAAGTTTATTGGATCAAAGCCATTGCAGCTGTTTAAGTGCTCGCTCTTTTCAGATAAGCAAATGAAATCACTCCTTCTGTTATTGTAACATTAGGGTAACTTGTTTCAGGAGCGGACAGGAAAAAAGCAGGAAGAGGAAAGTGGAGCTGATAGTAACAGCAGTAGCTGTGTGTAATAAAAGACCTTGGGGCTCGAATCCAACTCATGAAAAAACAATTGAATAGAAAAGCTATTGTGATGGCAACAAAACCATCTCTTAAATATTGCACCGGGGTATTATATGTTTGGACATGTCTACTTGAAAACAAAACATAACAAAGTCAGATTTGAACTCTGAATTCTTGGCTGCCTGCTTTTTAAAGAAGCAAATGTTTAGATTTAAATTGTTTACAGCCTTAGACGTAAACTGTAATGTGTGTTCTAAAAATATGATTTTATGAATGGAAGCCAAATTGAGCATCACATGGAAAATACAGTATCAAGGTGCATTTGGGTTCCAACAGTATTACAATTGAACCAGATCTTCGTGGAATCATTTCATCTCATTATTATGTTCAAGAATGCCCGGTGACCTTTGAGTAATTGGATAAACGAAATTAATTATGAATCCCATGGCTTGTTTAGTTCAAAAGTGGTCTTCTGCAGTATGTTGGCCTTTTAACCAACATGCATGTGCAGCGCCTTCAGTGCCTATGTGTACAGAATAGGAGTGCAAGGGAATGCTTCTCACTTTCCGTAGATTTAATTGAATACAGAGCATGCTGCGAGGTGCCCTTCAAGATGTGTCAGTTCAGAGTTATTTGACAATAGCTGTTCTGGAGTTTGCAGTATGCTCAAAAGACCTTCCAATTCTGAAAAAAAAAAAAAAAACAGACAAGGCAAGTTCAAGGATTGAGCAAGTTAGCTGGTCAAACATGCATGAAACAGGAAATGACCATTCATTGATTTTTTTTCCTCCAGAAAGATCAATTTTGTTCTTCCTTTGTTTTCAGACTACAATGCACTAAAGCTGCTTGTAGCAGGATGTGTCTTAGTACACCAAAATAAAACTGCTTCAGATCAATGTGTGGGGGCAGTCACGTACAAAGGAGACATTGCTTAAACAGAGAGAGTGTCCGCCTTTACTAGTCTATGCAGATTGCGCTGTACACAGATTCTGAGGGTGGCCTAATGAATCTCAAGGCGGAGGTGACAGGGCACTGTCCCTCTGAATTACTAACAGCAAAAATCCTTTGCCAAGTTTTTTTTTTTTTTTGATAATGTCATTTTGCATTGTGTATCTCAATGCATCTTGTGAGTGTGTGCCTCCGTGGCTTCTGTTTAGTTTGGTGTTAAGTGAGAGAGGAGTCTGGCTCAGTTTCATGGCATTGGCCTATTTAAAATTCATTGATGGGTCTGTCACCCCCCGAATCAATATCTCCTGGAAATTTTGAGTTGCGCTATGCATCTCCTTCACAGGCGTGATTTAAAACATCAGCACAAAGTATTCTTAATTTTATTGCCCGCTGTAAATGAAAATTAATGATGCTGACATCCACAATTAACAATGAAAAATGCAGATTCTTATAATTACTTTAGCAATAACATTGTTCCTTAGCCCAGGCTCAAGGTGCTCTCTGTATTCTTTCCCACATTCAGTAAAACACAAAAAGACAGCTTCATTACATTTTATTTGCTACGGGAAACAAAAAAAGAGGCAAAGAAAATCCTCTGCTCTTTTGGGAATCTCTCGCCATGCATAATTAAGCAAATTTGATTGGAATTAAGCATGACTTCTTTGGCTGAGTTTTAATGAATGCAAATCAGGCATCTACATCCCTAAGATTAATTTCAGCCAATTAAAAAACAAAGCTTATTGGAAAGTGTAAAAGTGTTCAAAGTAGAGTGGCGAGGCATTTTTTTCCCTCTCCTCATCTCATCTTCATAACTCGCACTCAGGAGAATTTTCCCTGCTCAACTTTGATCATTAGCATGAAGTTCCAAGCGAGCACCATGAATTCAAATGTAGTGGAAAAACACTGCCTCCACTTGAATCGCTATGCCATTGCCCCGTAACTTGATATGTTTTGATAAAAGATACAGTGAAATGTGGAGTAATTTGAAGTTGTAGTTAGGTCCTTGTTCTTGGTCAGTGGGAAAATATGGCAGAAAAATCCTTAATATCTGGGGCACCCTTAAAATATCAAATACATTAATCAAGTACTGATCAAGTGCATTAAAGTGATTTTCTTTGCATAAAAGAAAAATACTTATCCTTCCAATTGAAGCTCTAAGCAAAGGAATGCCACTTGCAGCAAAGAAGAGCTGTTTAACTGCAAATGCAAAAAACAAAAACAAAAAGTGTATTGTCCTTTTTACTATTGTACAAACCACCACTTCACTTATCCAAATATAAATAATTTAAATGTAATTCCAGACATTTAAATGGTAATGAAAGGACTGAGGTTCATTTTGATGGATATTCTTTCCTACATGGATATGACCAACAGATAATGCAGTTTCAATTCACAGCACTGCTCTCCCCAAAAGCATTTTACATTATGTTTAAACTGTCAGCCATTAATCAATGAGACATATCATTAAAATTCCCGGTCTACCTGAGATGCATCAGACCTTTTTTTATGAGATTGTTGTCTACAACTGACAAGATAAAATTTCTGCTGTTTTACAAAGCAGCACAAATTTCACAAAGCCAATCTGTGTGGCATCAAAGGCACGGATGGTTATTTGAACATTGCTGTGAGCTACACAAATTTAACACCACTGTGAGCTACATTAATTTAACACTGCTGTGAACAGCACTGATTTAACACCACTGTGAGCTACACTGATTTAACACTGCTGTGAGTTACACTGATGGAGCATGGGCTGTGAGCTGCACTGATTTAACACTGCTGTGAGTTACACTGATGGAGCATGGGCTGTGAGCTGCACTGATTTAACACTGCTGTGAGCTGCACTGATGGAACATGGGCTGTGAGCTGCACTGATTTAACACTGCTGTGAGCTGCACTGATGGAACATGGGCTGTGAGCTGCACTGATTTAACACTGCTGTGAGCTGCACTGATGGAACATGGGCTGTGAGCTGCACTGATTTAACACTGCTGTGAGCTGCAGTGATTTAACACTGCAATGACTTGTGGCAACAGCAAGTAACAGTACGTAGCTCTACAAGGACAAAGGCTTTCGTGCAGTGACTCTCAAACTGGTAACTGAGAGTTAAGGACATACCAGGAATGAGAGTGGGCTAGTCCACTGTAGGGGTCTATGACAGGGAGGACAGAGAGGAAATCCTTAGATTTAAATTCCTGTTGATTTTGTGGATTTGTGTGCTCATTGCTGTTTTTGATGTTTCTGATATTGTGTTGTCATGCTATTGTGATCAGACTGTTTTTCCTACAGTGTATTTTAACCTCATTACCTTAATGTCTTGTACACGTGCATTGTAAGTCATCCAGGATAAGGGCACCTGCTCAGTGACTTAGTATTAATAATGATGATCACAATTAAGTAGGTGGCCCTCACAAGGATGAGACGCACTTGTTGGCAGCTCCAATCATACACTTCCCATACAAGTTAAATTCTTTCAGAGACTAACCCACGCCCTTGAAATAATTTCCCATATGAATTTAACTGCCAGTTAGGCGGGCTTTAGTTTAGTGCAGAATGTGTTGAGGGCTTCAAATACCTGTGCACAAGATGCAGGAACACAAAAGGAATATTTGGGAACCTGAATGATGCCACAGAAACAAAAAAGATATTCCGTTTGATAATGGCCATATTAACCATTGATCTAAATGAAGATATACAGACGTGCATGAATGCCCAAAAATAGCGTTTTTTATTTCTCTCTTCATCAGCTTGGCTCCAATTGATCAGTCAATACTGAGACATACTCACACACAGACACGCACATACACACATTGTTCTCTCTCAAGGTGAGCATGTCTTCAGCAATGGATTTAATGAAGCAGCTACACAAATGAGCTGATTTGTTAGATTGTGTGAGATTTCTTTTACTTAGCATCAGTGTTACTGTCACTACTTCATGCTAAAATTTAGCGCAGATCTTTATCATACAAATAGATGTGCTCTGTCTTTCCAGGGAGGTAAGTAGAAGATAAATGTTAAAATGACAGTGTGATGTTGTCCTGATTGTTGACTCAAATCTGAATTTTGTTGTACATTTATCGGCAAGGGCTGCAGGGCTCACATGATGCATTTAGGACAAAATGCTTTTGATCAGTATCTGTTAAAACTTTTGTGGCAGCATGCCATTTAGTAGTCATAAAGTTAAAGCCTTATTTTCACACATCTGCCATTCTAATGTGATGTTCTAGTGTGACCGTCTAGCCAGTAATATGTATACTTGTATATCTGATTCAAAATAAGGAAATATAAAGAATGGTCCATTCTGACAAACGCAAAGTCCAGCCCTCACACCCCCCGCCCCTTACTTGAATTCAGTAGACTTGAACCTGTGAATCCCGATTATTTGGAAAAGCAGACATGAGCGGCTAATGATTTAGGGCCAGCAGGCGTCTTCGCCAAACCGGCTGCTCCCGCATACTAATCTCCCTCCACATCGTCCTGTGAAAGCCGGCACATCGATTTGATCTCTCACATCAAAAGACAAACAGTGATGCAAGTCAGCACTTCCTCTGTCAATGTCAGTCCTCCGTGCGGTTCTTTACAAATGCATCTTTATGGAGGGGGGGAGGGGGGGAGGGGGGGAGAGGGGTATGGGGTGGGGGTGGTGGGGGACGCATCAAGCGTTTGGCAATCAAAACTATTGGCATTTCTTTAAAGAAGATTCATGGTGCGGCCTGGAGTAAAATTGGCCGCAAATGCTCTCACACCTGCCAGTCCAGAAGGACATATACTGAGTGTTTAGTGCACACTAATCCCAATGTCTTTACCTGTTATTCATTTCATTTACGTTGTCTTTGGAGATCTGTCTCCAGCAGTTAAGGGAATAACTTGAATATGTTCAAAACACTCTGCTGGAAGTACAAAGCCTAGCGCTAGTCCCTTTATGTGTCCCTTAATCATTCAAAAAACACTTCTAAGTATTCAACACGCACACTGTATTTCTGGCTTTGCGGTGCGATGGGAAGAATTTAATATTTGGTCTCTGATGCAGTCTTTTTAAAGAATAAAGAGAATGTCAGGGCGAAGCATTATCTATTCAAGTAGCAGAGGGAATACTCTGTCTTACGCTTTCTGTTGTAGCTGCTGTGTTGCATTTTGTCAAGAGAAGACCAGAGAGCAGCAAACACACACTTTCTGACAACTTAATGGAACATGGGATATTGTACCATTTTCCTAGTTTCCCCAGGGAAGGTTTGCAGAGGTGAAAAATACACAACAACCCTGAATTTATATAACACCGCTGAATAAATGTGATATGCAATATCTTTATACCAACTCTACAATAGACACTGCCACTGTCATTAACACGTGAACAAGTGCATTGTAGCACCTGGTATTATGTTTTCAGACAATCATCTCAGCAGTCTGCATGTGGAATTTGAATAAAATGTGATTTTAACCTTGTGCTTTTGCCATGTTTACCTGCTAGTTGTACAAGTTATACTTTCTCTTACTGATCATGTACTCTCTTACTGAATAAACAAATCTGAAAGTAAAAGGTCTGACAGTACATTCTTAATTTTTAAAAATATCTCTGTTTACTGAATGAAAATGCATATTCCTTTCGGCAGTAAAGGATTTGGTGTGTAGAAGACCATTTTATAGCTATGATAAAAAAAAAAATGTTGGGGGGCTTTTGGTGAATGCACCATCAAACAAAGCAGTTCTGTGTTCCCCTATGTTGAAGTAGTCCATTTCGTGTATTTGTTTTTGTCAGGCTCACTTGTTCCGTGAACTCGTATATTCTGCAAAGCCTTGGGCCTTGCTTTTTATTATATCAGAAAAAGGTTCATTGCTTAACAGTTCGCTTTATGCTTCCTTTATGCACCGCAGACTTCGAATTCTAGCTCAGCAGAGCAGACCTCGTGCTTTTCGATGCATTTGAACCGAGTCATTATAAAACGGTTGTGTTCACGCATTTGTAACACTGCAATTGTAAATCAGCCATCGGTGTGAAATTTGCTATCCCCCATTTTTTTTCACGTAAATTCAATAAAACAAAGGTAACAAATGCATGTTTCCCTTTATTTCCGCACATAATGACACAACAGATGCTTATTATTCCGAGGGTAAAATCAGTGAAAGGGACCATTCAGGCCATTTGTTTCAGGCCTCGGAAAAAAAGTGGAATAATTTGCAATGTCTTTTGAAAATCGACACAATCGGCAGTGCCTTTAAAAGCATTTTAATTAATCTTCCTCAAACTGTGTGTGTGACTCTTAAAAAGCGGGCACCTCGGGGCTCTATCTTCTGGGTGTTGTGTGGCGTGAATGAGGAGATGCAGCTCTGTGATGCCGCGCCCTGGGGAGAAGCGCCAGCACAATAAGGCCTCTGGGGAGGATTTTATGCTGCTGAGCAAAATCTGAATACATAAAGGAGAACTCGGCAACAGAGAAAAGGGCACAACACACCCCATGTCCCTTTTTCTAAGGAGGAAGAAAAAAATGTCCTGGAGAATGTTTGTTGGTTTGTGGCTTTTTGAGGCTCTGTGTACAAAGTACTTCAGGTTACAGATTTTTAGCAGTTGCAAATGCATACGTGTACGTAATCGTGGCGCCTGTCTCAGGCCGTAGATTTGCGGAGTTTCGGCAGCCCTCACGGTCCTTAACAAGCTCTGCACAGATAAAGATCTGTTCCAAGACGCTGAGAGAATGTTAGTGCTGTCGACCTACATTCTGGAATGTACATACTGTAGACCTGCCTTCTCTGATAGGATAGAACTTTTACCTCTGCCACCAGTTCTATTTCTTAAAGAGCACTTAGGGTTGTTCTCTAAAATATTATCAGGAGTTTATCTCAGTTATAATTTAACATGTATGCTGTACATAATTGCATTATTTTTGAGGTTGTCTGGGTTTAAGTTTGTAAGTTCCTCACAAAGCTGATTTATGAGTGATTGATATTTGCAGTCAGATGCTTTCCTTGGGTTTTAATTTGTAAGAGCGCCTCAGAAAATCACTCCTGGAGCCTTCTGAGGAGTGTAAGTAACATGCACCTCCTTTATCCAACATAGTCACGGTGTCGAGGCTGGCAGCTCTACACATTTCCTGGTTTTCCTGTTTGGTCTGCCCTCTTTAGTCTGTTCCTTATCTTTGTATCATTCATTCCTCTTCCTTGATCCAGCACTTGGCCCTGCCATGTGCTTCTTGGCGCACCCTCGCTCTCCCCTCCGTTTCAGTGAAAGACGGCCTTCTTTGTCTTGTCCTCCCAGTAGAGAGCAGGAGTGACAGAAAGAGAGCCCTGGCGCTGCTCCGCTGGTACTGTCACCCTCTGTCCTACGCTTCTCCATACTGCAAGCTGCCCTGGATAAGGGGTGTCTGTGGAATGACCTAAAAATAATCCAACCCTTTCCATGCCATGAGTTAGGGCCTGTTTTCTTTAGAACAAGAAAGGCCTCATGTTTTAGCATGAAATATGTGAGCCTTGCAACACAAATGTAGGGAGACAGGGATAGTGAGGGAGTGAAACATCTCCCCCTTTAAATCTCTCCACAGTACACCCATACCATTTCCACATGCTCTAGATATTTTGTACAGACACAACATATTGTTCATGTTTTTTATATAACTTACACTATGTATAGAAACAGTGCGTGGTTATGATAGACATTAATAAATTAGTGGCAGTATATCCATTCTCTGAGCAAGTACGTAACCGCTGTTTCACGGAAAGAAATATTCACATATATGTGTAAGTGACTGCCAAGTCTGTGATACTTTCCATTTACTCCTCAGCGCTATCAGACTGTGGAAAATCAATACTCCTGCCCTCTCAAATGTACCAAGCAATAAGGTTATAAAAAGAACTTTGTCTCTTTCAGAGAAAAAAACAGAGGTCTTTATATATTCTCGACAGGATTACAGCAGCCCTGTCTGCAGTTTCACTTAACTCACTTGTTGCCAAATCCATAACACTCCCCCTCAAATCATTGTATTTACCAAGTGTGGTGAACAGGAGGCAGGAAACAGTGTAAAAACAGCAAATGACAACACAGCCATTTGCAACAATTGTCCATGGGTCAAGGAAATTGTTGTTGCATTCAAACCTTCCTCACAGACTCTGATTTTAGATATGCTTTGAGAATGCACCAATAAATACATATTTATCATGATGTGACATATGATATGATATGATATGATTAAAGATTTTAATCAGATCTGGAGTTTGCCATTTTAAGTTCATATTTTAAAACTGTAAATTGCCTACAGTGTTACAGTTAATTGAAAAAAATACCTTACACTACAATGTCATTGTAATAGGTCTTGTTTGTACCACACAGGTTTTAAAACAGTGATTGATGTTATCTGAATACCCTGTAGAGGGCACTGTTGCTTGGCATTGTTCATGCTCACTGAGATAGGCCTTTGTCACACATGAAGACCACAATGCACTGTCTGTATGTCAATGTGACACAGTTTATCTGAAGTTTATTTGAATAGGGTAATGGGCTTACAATATGGAATATGGAACATTCATAAATGCGATTAGAATATGCTCAAATATAGACAGGGCAGTGCTTTGCAAAATTTGAAATAAAAATAAATACTGATATCACAGCTTAAACTGATAAAAGATAATGAAATCCCACAGTTTTCCTGTGGCTCCAGCAATTGGCAGAGGACAGCATCAAGTGTAAACATACTACTGCAAAGCACGCATCTTTTATTGATACTTTACATGCACTGCCACAAATTTCAATCTAAGAGACTGAATGTGTCCGTTCCTTTCCTTTTCTGAAAGATAAACCATAAATGACGTCCGTGTAGCTTGTTGAAATGCAAAATTTAATCTGAGAATATGATGCAGAGACACATTTGGAAGCCTGAATATGGTTGCTGAAGTATTTTAGAAGTTGAAAGCACATGCCTGTTGCAGCAGGAAATCTCCTTTGATGAAGAAAGAACTGTGACATTCTGAACACTCTATAAATATTTTGAAGAGGATCCCTTTATTGTCTAATCCTGACATAATGTGAAACACTCTCTCTTTTCACATTCAGACAGATATTAAGCTTGTTTCTGTTATTACAGAATAAATTAAGAGTAAATAATGAATCTCATTAACATATGTCCAGAGACATCTTACATTTGTAAGATCAATTTATCTTATGAGAACTTCATCATGTTAATCACTAAATCCCCATATTTGTGTATCCGGAAATGATTATGGTTAGCAATTACGAGTGGCTTTATTGCCAAGTACACAAATTAGATATCCTAATATACTTTATCTAACACATTTGTATGTGCTGTTTAACTCCGAAATCCATGTATTAAAATCCAAGTACGTATCTGAATCAACCCCCAATCACATTTATCTTGGAGAACAAGAATCCAGACGACGCAGTCTTAACTGAGGTTGAATTAATGTGTTGAGTGTCAATAACGACTGCACTTAAACCAATTCTCTGTTGAAGGACCTTTGAAAACTGACACGATTAATCAATCAAACAAATGTTGTTGAGAGTGTGTGCATCGTACTGAAGGTATAATGGTTGTACAATCTGGGAAAGAATAAAGTAGATTATGATTGTGCTTAGTTGATGGGCACCTTTACTTTTGTTGAATGCAAGCCTATGTTTGTAGGTTTTGGAGGGCTTGACTTACAACTTACCTGCATTTGTATAACCCATTTTCTGAAGTTAGTTTTGACCTGCAGCATACCTATGAGAAGGCTGAAGGCAGCACTGGAGCTAGCATAACACGATACGGAGGCCACAGACTGTATTTGGTTTCTGAGTCCCAATGCATTTAGATTGTAAATACTATTGGGCTGTAATGAGAAGGTGTCAAGGCGTGTCAACACAATACATACTAACTATATGGTATCTACACACAGGGGTTCAGGAGATACCATTCAGTGTTCACGTTTGTATTGAATATTCCCAAAGACACGTGTCCCTGTCTGTGTTTGCATTGCTGGTATTGAGGTTTATGCATGCTACACAGGCTGACTCCACGATTCAAAAGGACAGAGCATCTAATTTCTTGTCACTGTCTCCTAAATTCCTAAAGGTACAATTAGCATTTTGTTTGACAAAATGTTGAAAGGTTCATAGATTGATCTTTGCTAAAATGCAGCGAGATGTTTTTTTCAAATGCAAATTTTGACATTTAATAACTTTTATTCGAGATCTGTTTATGGATTGTAAAATCATGCATACGTTTAATGAGAATAACGTGAAATTACAATGTTTAAATACAATCACGGCGCAACACACAAAGTGTGTAATTTAGTGCTACCGCAGTGAAATTTTTACTGTCCTTGATTTATATCTTCAGCACGGCATTTTTTAATGAGAGGGACCTGTGTTTCATGGATGCATGTCCCAGGAAACTACATTTATTGCAGATCTTTTTTCTCAGGAATGTTTTCCCTGCTGAAATAATGTCAGCACTTTCCCACCTTCAAAGTCCTTTTGTTACCAAATCTATTAACAATTGTAATTGTACAGGAACACTTGTTAAGTAAGCATGGTAAATAAGGCAGGAAACGCATGATTTCCTTACAGCACTGATTAAAGGTACAACTTTTTACACTGTGCTGAAACCCATTAATGAGGTTTTAAGTATAAATGTTGGCAGGAAAATTATGCTCTTGAGTGGCATAAGAACAGCAGCTGATTTTCCCAAAGCACAAGTATTTTTTAGAAAGAAAAAAAATACAGCTTCCTTCTCTGGTATCTGTTAATTAACATATCCTTGTTAAAGTACCTTCAAAGGGATGCAATCACATCATATTTGATTAAAGCGATATATGGGAAAGAAGAGTATTTTCTTTTAGCCTTTCAGCTAATTCAACATCCTTATATGGCGTTGACTAGTTTTTCCTAGACACAACAGTATGGTTCAGATTTGCCGTTCGAGATGCCATATCTTAATTGCAGATCATTTTGTAAATGTGGTGCAATTTCCTTTACAAGACAGCTACTGTTAACTGCTATTTTTAAAGCCAATAACAACGTCAAAGCTGTGGATGATTAAAGCTATTAAAGTTTCCCTTTGTTTTCGGAATACAGTGAGATAGGCTACTATGTTTGTGTAACATTTATTAAACACCAACAGAATGGAATTAATTCTGTCATCGGGGAAGTTTTCCGAGACAATTACGTATTAGCATTGCAAACAGCATTTCACTCAATGTGCCTCACACAGCTCCTAGTCCTGGTTATCCTTCTGCTTTTTCCAAACATAAACCTAAATCCTCTATCTAGGAGGAGAAAGTAGCTTATGTGTGAGTTGACCAACAGTGCTTCATAATTAGTATAATACATTTTCTCCTTCACATGAATTACCTTTTGAGATCTGTTTTAATCTGTTTAATGTTCATGTAAGTTTAATCTGCTCAATTCTGCAAAAGCCACAATAAAACCATCAATCATATATTCCTCATGACTTACATTTGGAAAGACGTGATAGATTTGCTGCAACAGTTATGTCCTCTACTACTGTAAACGGTAATGCTGTACTAAGGGAAACGGGCAATGTAGGCTGTTTTTCAAGGGGATGTAATTAACTTTTTCTGACAGCGGTACACTGCTTTCACATGGCCCCCACAGTATTCCATTGCAACTCTCTTTGCTCACAAAATACGCAGACTGGGTTTAACGTGACACCTGATAGCCCTCTCCCAAGGAGATGGATATGCAAACAAATTGTGTAGTAAGTACAGTTTTGGCAGGAGGTAGTTTACTGTTCTAACAATAGTTGTTTCGTTTGTTAACCATTCAATGAATCAATGGAAGAAGACAACACAATGGATTATGGGCCTATACAGTATTTCCATGGTTGTAGTTGCTTTCTTCAAGCATTTCCCCAATACAAATATCTTATACTTACAGCCATATGATTAAATTATGTATTTACTAGATTTGTTTTGAAAAACATGCTGTGAATGTTGTATGATATGCAACATTTGAATCATTTCTCATTACTCAATGTTGAACTACAGTCCTCTACATGCAGTATTCACTGTGAGGCTGTGTGGGGTTTTAACATGACCTAACATTATTGTGCTTTTCCAGATGCATGGAATATGTAATGAAGAATGCATGACAACAATGCATGCTAGCAATGCATGTTAGCTGTGTTTCCTCTGTGTTTTGGGTTTTGACACTCCTGTTTTTCAATGGCATTTGCAAAGGTATATTAATTCAGGGAGCTGATTGCTTTTATCAGAAAGTAATCTTATGTCATATAGGAAGAATACAATTTTGAGCAGCATTCTTGCATTTCAGGAACTGCATTTCAATACATAAATGATTTGTGATAGAGAAATATTATTTCTACACTGATATGCACCTAAAAAGAGATTTCTGCTTTTATGCCTGCATCTGTCTGAAATCAAATTTATGTAATGGTCAAGGACTGAAAAAAAAACAATTGAGAGCTGATACATACTAATGTGATGGCAAGATCATGGTTTAGGGGAAGCTTGTCACCCAGTGACCAGTTACATTGTTCATATGGTCTGCTGCTATACATTGACAACCTCAACATCTCTCATAAACAATCATTTCATGGATGCAGTCCGACCATGGTCCAGTGTTCTGTTTCCTTATTTGTATGCAGGTCCCAGAGAAGCCAAAGGTTATTTTGACACATTACAGTACACTACAGTAGACTGGTTTCATTACATTACTGTAGACTTGTTTCATCACATGCTATGTATCAATGTAATTAAAAGGTACACATTTCCTTTGAGACTCCTAAGTAAACAAGCCAGAATGTTTTCCGTGTTGCTGGTTTGTTAATAGCTTTTGAGAGATTACTCAATCGTATATTACTGAAAAAGGCAAATCCAGTGCTGATGAGTGATTTTTATTCCATAAAATGTACTGACTCCAGCATTAAAGCCAATGTCTTGCCAAATAAATTACCCATTTAAGATTAGTCTTTCAGTTTTCCACTCAAAACACAACTGGGCTAAATAAAGAGGGGGTCATTTCCAGACACACCTATATACAGAAAAGGGCACAGCTCCTGCCTACTGTCCAATTCAGTAAACCCTGTCTGCACGAACATACATGAACTATCAAAGATATTGTTGGCCATGAAGAATATCTAAAAATATCTAAGAATAAAAAAATGATTTTATAAATTGATTATTATACTTGTAAAAAAAATGTAGTCCATCACTGTATAGACATCAAAAAAACAAAGGAGTCTGGGATTTTCTGAAACAGTATTTTCTGTACTTTTGACCTTTTTTCTAATTATTGTCTAGTGACTGTCTGAAGTTTGTTTTCTCTATATTTGTGTGTTCTGAATAATTACACCATGCACACTTTGAAAAAAGGAAAAGAAAAACAATGAAACTAGCGGATGTTTTCTGTTTGCTGTGGTTTTATGGGTGTTTTGAACAATAGCACCCTCTCCAATTGTTCTTATGGTCATCAACCACTTCTGGTGTACTACACCATACCTGCACCCAAAGAGGCGGTGATTTGGCCTTGGAGACAGAATGCTACCAGATTCAAATCAAAACTTTGAAGTGTATTTTATGAAAAAAAAAATCATATTGGTAACATGGATAGGCCGGCTATTACAGAGAACCTGGAGCAATTAAACCACATGCACTGGTGGAAATGGGCTGGAATGCACAGGAACTGCCTTCAGATAATGAAATTGTAAACTGCTGCTCATTGCAAGAGCAATCAGAGAAAATGTCTGATTTATCTTGGAGATGCAAGGCATAGGTGAGGCATTCTGTTTTCCACAATTCTCCTCTGTTTCTCAATTGCTGAACATTTGGTACAAGAGGTGCTCCAGTGCAGTATCTGTTGACTAAAGCACCTTATTCTTGCACATCTTGCAACACTCAGTAAGGCAGTGAGGTACTGCAAATACATGTGAAAACTGCTGCAGCTATTATTACAAAGACTCAGTGAACTTCCATATACTATGGGAACATTTGTGTTCAAGTAAATTATTTAAGCTTGAATTCAACATGACATTCTAAAAACATGCATTTGAATTTATTATCGGTGCAATCATTAGACAGTGCATTATTCTGGAATTCTTGTATGAATCACTGTGTCCCATATTTAAAGAGAACTTATCGAGATAACAGTTTTCTCATGAATTTATCTTTCATATGGGGAAAGACAGTGGCCATCCTACTACTCATATGAAACATAGGTACATATAATATCAGTAAAACATAATTTTTATTCATTTCAAATTTAATTACACTATATGGCCAAAAGTATGTGGACACCCCTCCTAAGCATTGAGTTCAGGTGTTTCAGCCACACCGATTGTTAACAGGTGCATAAAATCAAGCACATAGCCATGCAAACTCCATTGACAAACCTTGGAAGTAGAATGGGTCATACTGGAGAGCTCAGTGACTTTAAACGTGGCACTGTCATTGAATGCCATCTTTGCCGCAAGTCAGTTCACGAAATTTCTGCCCTGCTAGATCTACCCCGGTCAACTGTAAGTGCTATTATTGTCAAGTGGAAGCGTCTAGGAGCAACAACAGCTTAGCCACGAAGCAGTAGACCACGCAAACTTACAGAGCGGGGCCGCCAAGCGCTGAAGCATGTAGCATGTAAAAACTACCTATCCTCTCTTGAATCACTCACTACAGAGTTCCAAACTGTCTCTGGAACATCAGTACAAGAACTGTGCGTCGGGAGCTTCATGAAATGGGTTTCCATGGCCGAGCAGCTGCACACAAGCCCAACATCACTATGTGCAATACCAAGCGATGGCTGGAGTGGTGCAAAGCATGCCGCCACTGCACTCTGGAGCAGTGGAAATGCGTTCTCTGGAGTGATGAATCATGCTTCACTATCTGGCAGTCTGACGGACGAATCTGGGTTTGGCGGATGCCAAGAGAGCGCTACCTACCTCAATACACAGTGCCTACTGTAAAGTTTGGTGGAGGAGGGATAATGGTCTGGGGCTGTTTTTCAGGGTTTGCGCTAGGCCCCTTAGTTCCAGTGAAGGGTAACATTAATGCTACAGCATACAAAGATGTTTGAGACAATTCTATGCTTCCAACTTTGTGGCAACAGTTAGGGGAAGGCCCTTTCCTGTTCTAGAATGACTGTGCCCCTGTGCACAAAGCAACATCCATAAAGACATGGTTTGATGAGTTTGGTGTAGAGGAACTCCAGTGACCTGCACAGAACCCTGACTTCAACCCCACTGAACACCTTTGGGATGAATTAGAACGCCGATTGTGAGCCAGGCCTTCTCATCAAACATCAGCGCCTGACCTCACAAATGCCCTTTTAGCTGAATGGGCACAAATCCCCACAGACACACTCCAAAATCTTGTGCAAAGCCTACCCAGAAGAGTGGAGGCTGTTATAGCTGCAATATTAATGCCCATGGTTTTGGAATGGGATGTCCAATATGCTCATATAGGTGTGATGGTCAGGTGTCCACATACCTTTGGCCATATAGTGTAATATAGTGTAAGTGAGCAAGGTGATGGATGTTGAAATGAGATGCACATGGCTGCCACTCAGCAAATAATAAGTTCAATGAAGTTCAACAGTAACATACAGTATTAGCCCATGCTCAGACATGTGAAACCTCACTCGATACCACTCTCTTGACTTGGTACAAGGTTATGGACTTTGAGGGACAAAAACGGGAATGTTTTAATACATATTATTAGCCTCATCAAACAGATACTGTAGCCTTTGTGAATTAGGCTGAGCCAGGGGTTTTTGTGCGCTGTGCGTCTCTCTTGAAGTCACCTCATTGATTACCCAGAGCACAGAGGAAACAGCCCCTGCATCTCATGTACATTATAACAAATGTTCTCTTTGCATTACAATTGAATTGTGATTGTTATGTTCAATCAATGGGAAAGGTCAAAGGATCGCCTCTGCCAGCGATTTAATGGAGAAGTCGATGGGGATTCATTTTAATCACTGCGGCTGTTGCAGCAAGAGCACAACAGAGACTGTCAATGGTGCAGTAATTACTACTGTTTATATGGGTTTACCTTGCAATTTAGATATCCACCAATCGTTTCTTTTTTCACATTAAGAACCATATAACACTAAATTGTAGGGTAAGGGACACCTCACAATCATCAGGGGGAGGGTGGTCTGGAAGGTTCTTTGAAAGTAAAATGACTGTCTTATTTCTTTGAAGCTGGGTTTATGCTGCCTTGAGATAAACACGGTTTGTCAACATTAGAGATGTCTAGGACATCGACTGGACACTTTTTGATTTTCCCTTTTTACAGCAGATGATAACTTTTTTGATGAAGAACACAACATCAATATGTCATGTACATACCGCACAACACTACACACCAATATTAAAACGTTTTAACATACAGTACATGGCTGACTTCCTAATGTTGCTCCCCTCATTGATGAAAAACCATATTCATTAGATTTCATGATGAGTTATGTCAAGTTTCATCATATTTCATTTGTTCAGCTTGAAAGAAAATGATCATGATTTGAAAACTGACAAAAAAGAACCCCATCTTAAATCTGTTTTAGAAAAATAAAGTAAAATTCAAAGTTTTGGTTTTAAATTCATCTCGAATTTGGCTGAAATTCATCTGGCTACCTGTAGTATTTGATGTTTAACTTACATGTAGCATTGTGATATATTTTGGATTCTGTGTTCTCTTGACTGATGTATTGTAGTATACTTAGCTTCAATCGCGTATTCAGATTGCACAAGTTAACTTGTGGCTTGAATGGTGTTGTGCTCACACTTGTGGTTTGGGAGTGTTGTTAGCCTGGTCTGACACTGTTGCACATTTAACTTGAATGGGTACACTTATGTTCTATTGTACTAAAAGTTGCGTCTGTTAAATGCATGTAATGTAATGAAATTTATCATTTCAACCCCGAATTTATTAAACATCTCAGAACTGCTTTAACATAACTTTTCAGGGCATTCTAATTCTAATTTATGTGCTTCTGAATTTAGCTGAGTTATAGTCTTATACTAATCTGACTCAAGATATAACAATGTTTTATAAGTGAAGCTGTGTTGCAACAAACAAATCCATCAGTAAATGTTGTGTTATCAGGTCCTTCACAGTTAAGCTGTGCTTTTCTTAATGTGAATTGAAGCCTTCATGAGGAAAAGAAGCTATAAATAGGGCAACAGATGACACAAATCAGTTTTTAAAATGCCCATTCAACAAAGTAGTAGTTTCACATGCACTAAAAATCCTAACAGACTTTGCTGTGTTTCATTTTGGTGGAGAATAATATTTATGAAAATCATAGTGCATTCAAGAATTTGTGGCATCTCACACCAGCTTCATTCAAAAAAATCTACATATAATGATACTGAACTGTCTGCATAACAATGTGGCCAAGATGTATTACAATATTGACAAGTATGAAATGTGTAACAAAATGTCACAGAAAATATCAATTGTGATGACAGCTGCAATGCCGGAATAAAATTGAATAAACCAATGGCTTCCCGCTAATCAGAATATATATTAGTGGGCTCTGCCCAATGCGAATTTTGACAGCATTCATTTGGATGCACGGTCTGGCTTTCTGCAAAGACTTCATGAGCCATTTGTAGCAGCAAATCTAGAATAAGACCCTGTTTTCACTTTGCCTGATGAACCATACTAGTTGCTGTTAAACCACATCCCTAACAGAAATAATATCCACAACATGTACTGATTTCTTAAAAGTCAGAGTATTTTGGTTGATTGACTGCTATACTCTTTAATGCAATGTAGTACGATAACTCAAGGTTAAGGACAAAGCATCTTAGGAGTTACGTAGAATGCCTTCATTTAATGTTGCATTCATAACCTCTTTTCACATTACACACAATAAGAGAAGCAATCAGTCGTTTTATACAAATATAGTGGATATAACATATCCTCTAAAACCTGTTTGTAAACCTGTAAATACCTATAATGTATATAGATGTATAATATGATATAGATGTGTTACTTGTGTTTTCTAGGTGGATGTTCTAATGGGTGAGATTGTTAAAAAAACATGAAAGCATGTATGTCCATGTCTCAATGTGGCAGTGTCCCAGTATCCATTGTCTTGTACGTCTACCCCAGACTACCATGCAATGGAAGCCAAGTGTGGCTGGCTCATAACTTCAGAGTTTATCCTGTGTTCCGTGGTGTAAGTCAGCTTGATGTACAAGTGCACCCTACTCTGATAGACAGGAAATCAGAGTATCACAAGACCATTGCCCATTTCATTTCTTACAATGTTGAAAGCCAAGCAGAGAGGCAGTGGATACTATTTTAACAGTCTATGGTATGATTTAGCTGGGCATTAAACCCACAACCTTCCACCAGCCGCCAAAACCACAAGGTGAATGAAGCAGTAAACTTCTATGTCCTTGGACAATTTAATGTCTTATGCTAACTGCAAAGTTTCCATATTTGTACAAATGTGTTTTTAAAAAGCTGAATTATTTTTATTCTTTTTGGTTTGGTGATTTTGCTTGATTATATTCAGGGATTATATTCCTGGCATTATGTTCTGTTCAGTTTCTGTCTAAGACTACTTCTTCAAGCACATAAAAAGGTATGTAAAACAAACATATTGCAAGAAAAAAAGTGCTACTGCTCCAATGTAAAATTGGTTCTTCCTTCCATTGAAATTCAAATATGGACAAGTATGAAATCAAACAACTTGTAATCATGTACTGAATGAGTCACAAATAATATGGGTTAATTTAATTGCACAAGGATGAAGAATTACACTGGCAAATAGTTGACTGGGCACATTTGGTGTCCAATTCTGGTACTGTACTATAGTCGGAAGCAATTACCTTTTGAATCTGGACATCATAATGGGTCATTACAGACCTCAAATTTGGTTTATATATGAAATATATAACCAAGAGAAGAAATCACCTGCAGTAAAATGCAATACAGTAATCATCTACAGTAGAGACATTCTACTTAGAACGGTACAGTACAGGATCCCTCCCAGAACAGAGTATGTTCCCCTACAGTGCCTTTCCCACATATTAACTCATCAGAGACTTAAGGCCAAGTGTTTGCATGCATGACTGTGCATGTGTATGTATGCGCGTGTGTGTGTGTGGATGTGAGAGCTTGTAGTTAATAGAGTCCATTTTAAAGTATAAGCACTCTGTTTGGAATGCTCGATCATAGTAATGCTTCTTCATATGAAACACACTGAAATAAACCATTAATTATATACCAAAACTGCATAAAATATAAATTTATGTATAAAATATACATTTGAATAGATTCTTTGACCAAAGTGTACATTAATTTCACACACTGAAAGTTATTTATCTCTCTTCTTTAAGAAGTTCATCAATTACATTGTGATACACTTAATGTCCATAAGGGGCTGATGTATGATTGGTCTAATTATTTCTTATTCAAATTTTCACCATGCTTTCTAAAGCATATCAATTTTGTTAATACCATGTAATTAAAACATGTCAGTGCACTACAAGTTGCAGGCTATATTAATGACTATGAAAATTATTTTAATTAAATAGCCAATTATAGAAAAATCCTAACCATGAGAATTGACATTTAAATGAATATCACTTAAATTGCTTTTCAACATTGTTTTATCAAAGACTTAGAGGACGAATAAATTATTACATCAAAATATTATATATATATATATATATATATATATATATATACAGTGGCATTTCTCATATAGAACTCATATCTCCATTAAGTACAAACTGATACCGTGCATCAGTTAATTAATTAATTATTTAGTCGCATAAGTGAGGCGGACATGAGGAATGTTTACAGTTTTTTAGATGGATATTATCTATTCTGGCATAATAAAGACTACATTCAAACAAGCATCAGCCCCTCACACAGTGCTGAGATAACTAATGTATACACGCTTCAATAAATACACAAATTCCATACATTAGTGAAATACAACATACTCTACATTAAAACTACACAAGGTGATTACTACAAGGTAAAACCCGTAAGGTGGGTGCTGCCTTAGTAGGGGGAGCAAGGTGCAGTCTGAAGAAGTGGGTCTTCAGTATATAGCAGAAGTTGGCCAGTGATTTTGTCCTGACCACTATGGGATGGTCACCATATTGAGGCCAGGGCAGACAGAACGCAACTGAAACAATGGGCTATAGAAAAGACGGAAGGCCAAACATTCTGAAGCTGTAGAACCATTTGACCTGGGCAGTGTGTACTATCTGCTATAGGGTCAATAGTTTTAAAAAAACATGAACCTTTATATGGTAAACGTAAACTTTTATTGGATATTACAAAGAAAAGTAACTAATAATTTACAATTTATTCCTTCTCTCAGGTTCTTGCTGAACCTTCATCAGGGAGCATTCAGCAGCTTTGCATGTGTACCACCCAATAATCTTTCTCTTTGTAAGGATTAGGGTCTTAGTGTTGGTTATTACTTTGCTCATATTTGAACACCTTATCATTTTCTGAACTCCCTTCTATTTAGAAAATAGGAGTCTCTGTTCAGAAATGCTCACAGTGAATTGAAACTCAGATTAGCTGCATTATTTTAATCTTGATTTTGAGAGGGCGCATCCTATAAGGAGCCCAGTTTTCACGATCTTAGCGCAACCATGAAATGCTAAACACAGGGAACCATTGAAGAGGTACTGTACATTGTTAACCTGTTGCAATGTCGCAAGTATTTAACTACTGAATGTTTTTTCACTGAAAACTGGATGAACATAGCACTGCTGTGTTTGTAGGTACTTTGGTGATACGAATGGCTACATTGTATATGTTATATATTGTATATTTTTTCACCACGATTTTGGATTCATTGATTGTGAAGGACTGTGGCACCCTCTCTGACCCTCTGAAAAACTTGTCCTGTCCAACGTATATTTTAGACACTACAAGTCCTACACACTACTTGGTGATTAATGCATCGCTCACTGATGACAGCATAGCAATTTATTAGCAGCTAGTGGGAGTCTGTGGAATCTTTTTCATTTTCTGTCTGACATTTTCTGTTAAATTTTATCAAGAGTATTGATATATATCAGGGGCTTCATATATTTGTAATGAGTACAGCAAATGTTACACTTTGGTCTATAGACCTTGACATCTGTCAAGAGGTTTGTCCCTTGATTTCACCCTGGTTTAAAATAGCATTTCCTCATGCAAATCAGAGAGCAATGTTGGGAGATCTGCATTCAGAACAGAGGTGCATTACCTTTAAAATCTTAATAATATATAAATACATTTTCCACTTGCTGTACAAAAAATACTTATAGCTCTGTTTTAATAGGTTTCAGAGATCAATGTTAAAATGATCTATACTGTTTTTGTAATCATAAAATAGATCATTATCATCAATATCATCAGTATTCTTAAAAGTACTATATTACTCTTATGACAGATATTCAGTCATAAACGCACATCTTTATCATTTCACGGGTATAGTTGAGAAACAATAACATGTAAATCCTTTGCAGTAGTAGCAGTCATTGCCCATGTTATTTTCATGTTAAAATTCAACATAAAATGCTCTCTTGCCATATATACTTACTTTCCATACTATATGAGGGACACAGATTCTTCAAACTACTCCCTGTACAGACCATTGTGAGTTTTACTCTCTTCACTTTACCTCACTTTACACTCTTCACTGTCCTTTACAGTGTCCGAGCTGTGTATGCCAGCAGCAAGATACTTCCTACTTTGGCACCATACACATAAGGGATGATGGAGGCAGCCATAACTGGTTGATGGTTCTGACTACAAAACAGCAAAAAACTCCAGACAAAAACAATGCCAATTTTTTAAATGAAATAATAATTTTTTTCAGCATTTATTTCTAGATCATGTGTGTCATGCAAGGTTGAGTTATTACCAACCCTTTAAACAGATGGAACATTTGAACATAGTTTGTATTGACACATGGAAATATGAGAGTGTACTACCAAGACGGAGCGTACACAAAAAAACTAATTTACTCATATGGAAAGGTCCTCTGTCACATTAATCTGAGTGATTCTGAAGTGAGTCTCTTCACCTACAGCTGTTTTTCAACTTTTCATTTATTAAGCAGGATTTGGAGTCGCATTCTCAGTTAATTGCTCGTTTGCCAATTAACCTGCATGTAAATGGCATTCATAAACCAAAAGGTGAAAATTTCTATTTTGTTTAGTTGTGATGGAGTGCTACAAACCAACCACTCAAGTGGAATGTTTTTAAATCAAGCAGGTGCTGCTTTTTTGCAGACAGAAGTTCATATCAGCCCATGCAACTTCCCTGGCAGTGCAAAGCATGTGTGTCCTCCCTGTACATTTTGAAATATTTGGAACAGGTTAAAATATCTTGGGAAGGAACTGACACAGTAACAATTTTTTCTGGTCCTTACTTTTTTATTCAAGAGTACAATGGCAGTGTCTGAAACAGAATCCAGCTACACAACCCTCAGGTCTAGAGCCCGGTGATCTGACAAATACACTACAATGCTGCCCAGGGGTAACAGAATTTGTATAAAATGATGCAAAATGCCTTCGTAGAATAAAAGCACAGACCATTCATCATTACACAGACTATGCACTCTGCAGTACATCCTGGTTTGGTAAAAGTGATCCAATTAGTATTTAAGTTGCTGAGGAGTTGAGGATTTCAAATATTTCTAAAGTTATTCTGGCTATGAAAGACTCTGTGGCAAGGTCAGGAACTGTATTCCAAGATTCAAAGAATCAGATATCTTAACCTTGTAGTTTATACTCTGGGTAACAGTGTTATTTACCAACTGGGTTTGTAACAAGAAGGATGCAAGCATGAATCCCAGTAGGGATACTACTGGTGTTTTCTTGAGAAAAGAAGTGTATTCCTGCTTCATAGACAAATATGAGTAATAAAAATGAGTATGGCACCCATGTGAGCTATGACCTGGAAGTACTAGTGGCATCCTATTCTGGGCAGGTACTGTAATTGAATGCAGTGCTGTTGTAAACCAACCTTCAGCTGCAATCTCATTCCACCTGCTAGTCAAGAAATTTAAGATCTTTGAAGGGCTGTGGTGTTACCCACCCTCTGTCACGTGGTGGATATGAATCAGGGGAGAAACTGTATAAAATCTCCTTAACTCTGTTTGCAGACAGGGTCTGTTCAAACCACACATACCACGTGGCTGATATCCAAGTGTCTCCCAAAAAGCCTACAGCTCATAGAGGTTGTGTTTCCCTTCAGAGCAATACTTTTGTTAAAGATAAAAGCTTCATTATGTGGTCTGCCTCCTTAAGGCCTCTTGGAACTGAGAACAGTGCAAAGTAATAAAATACTGCAAATGTTTATGCATTACACTCACCTACAGGCAATTTGAACAGACTTCCTATAATTCACTGCTAACACAAGACTTAATAAATATTGTTGAAATCTTGTTTAAACAGGTCTTTAAACCACCTATTAATAAATTAGAGACAAAAATTGGCACAGTGGCCCAAGGACTTGAAAGACGCTAGAGATTACACAAAGGTGAAATTCATTGCTCTTGTCAGAAAACAATAGGCTTTTTTCAAGGTGCCATGTTTTTCCTGTCAGTGTCTACAGTGTCATTGGTCCTGAACATACACTGCAGAAGAGGAAACCTACCACACATGTTTGCATTACTCCCTCTTTTAAAAACTGAAAATTAGTGCATTATGAAGAAAGTGTTTCAAAAGTAGACCATCTGTAATGTTTCTATTTAAACAAGAACTGTCCAAATATCAAATGGATTTTTTCACATAGTGGCAGTCCTGAAGAATTCCTCATGTTTAACAATGAAGCCACCCATATGGAGGAATAATTAGGGAAGAGCCAGATAAAGGTTCGTGGTATTTTTATGCCAGGTGAAAAAGGAGTCAGTCAAGGGACTTTTCTCTTTTTTTTTTGTTTTTCATATGGTGAACAGCAATACTTGTAACCAATAGGTGTGTAACCCACAACTAGATGATGAACATATACTAAAATATTGTTGAAAACACAACTACTGTGAAATGCACATACTAACATGATGAAAGCATAAGATTAGGAGCTGCGTAGTCATGTGTGTTATATAATGAGTCCAACTATCTGTTGTGACACTGATGATTTGGTATAATTTCTGCTCCTAGTCTAACCTTTTTGCTTTTGTTTTGAATAAGTGCTTCTGCGAAAGGAATAAAATTAAATGTAATGCAACTCATAAGAAATAGATGGGCCAAGTTCCCCTGTTAGACCTGATTCTGAACCAAACATTATGTTTATGGCCTGTAAACCAAACTGGATGCAATTTCTTCAAAAGAGAGATGTTGTACAGCATGGAGGGAGAGCAGACAGAGGCACAGGAGTAAGGACAGCTGCCATGGTGAGACAAGCCTTGTGGGATCAAAGAGCACCAGAGCCCAGTTTAAGATGAAGTTCAGTTCAGCCCATTGAGGATCAACTGAAATCAGTGATTCGCAACACAGTTATGTGGATTCTTACAGAGACTGCAACAAGTTTTCAACTTTGATGGGAGCAACACATCATAGCAACTGAGATCTAGACATTACTGGGGAAACATCCATCATGCAATGCATATGTGTTATGACAACAGACAGGTCACGTGTGTACAGTATGTCACTAGTAATTGTTTCCCACATACACATCTTCATGTGTGCTACAGCCTGTATGCTATAACCAGATTTTGACAGCAGTGCTACCATTTGCGTATGAATGCAACATATACTGTACACATACGGCACAATGATTGTGACATAATGGGTCTATTTGCCAGAACTAGTCGAAACGCAGCAGATCTTGAAATCACAAAAGACTGTAGTGTCTTGCATCAACATACACAAGGACATTAGGGGAGGAATGTTATTAAATTTGCCTAAACAAAATGATCTTTTTAAAATTGTACCTTATTTACCAACTCATGTTGTTACAAATACCCACCAACAGATGCCGCCTTTACTAGATTTTCCTTTCTTAGGTACAGTATACATGAATTCTGTCAACATTTACGTGAGTCTAACTAGTACCCCCCCACCCCCCCCAATCATACCAGAGCCCACCTCCAACACACACATACAATAAGGATTTCTTTTATTAGTCTGTAGCATGTAAACAGCTGTTGTTTACAATCATTGCTTTTTATAAGCATTATTGAAACTGTACCTCAAACTAAACATCAGATTCAGTTTAAGTCAAGGTCAAAATGCAAAATGTACATATTTTTTCTACCTCAAACAAAGATTCATCATGTTACATGCAATGCATAACAATACTGTTAGTAAATAATATTCCTAAAAACAGACAAACACGCATAAAACTCCATAGGGATCACATTGAAGATGTTTGTTACAGTTGTCACAGTTCATCATTCCATCATCCATCCACAACAGCAAGTACTAATCGACAGCTGTTCAGCACTCAAAAGAACATGTTATGCAGTGCATTCCACAACGACATAATCCGTTTTACAAGAAATATAAGGTATACATTCAATACAACCCCATACCACAAAGCACACTCTCTTGCCCTACCCCTCTTTCTCTCTGAAACACTCTCATGCACTTGCACACAGATGCAAAACCACACGTGCCCTCATACACATTTTCTCTCTTTGTGTCACACAGACACAGACACAGGCACACACACACACACACATGCATACATCTTGTCATGAGCAGTAAGCTATATGAATATTCATACGGCAACATACTGGTATTTATTTATTTCTTTTTCACCCTCACATTCAGTTTGTGTACTTCTACAGGTCCAGAACACATTAACACCACTGAGGTGATTACAGAGTGAAGTCATGTGACTTGCTGTTTACATACAGACCTGCTGTTAAGACCATTTTAAATACTTTCAACAAGGCCACACAGCATCTTTAAGACAACACTTTTTTTTTTTTTTTTTTTGGGGGGGGGGGGGGGGGGGGGGTGCATAAATAGTAGCTATTATTATTATTATTATTATTATTTTAATTCAGACAAGAGAGACAACAGGCAAACTCTGGGTTTGCTAATTGTATAAATAATGAAATCTTAATATGGTGCATATTTAAGTAAAGGTTAACAACATAAAGGGCAAATGGATTGTATGGCTATGAATTTTAAACAGGCATTGATTTTTCTTCTTCTCTACACTAAAGGCTACCTCGTTGCCTGAATGATAATTTTGAAATGACATACCTTTTATCTGTGAGCGTATCTACTGCAAAAGACCCCAAAGAAACCAAAACTCTATAGGCTGTTTTGCACCAATTGGCATACATCACAATTTATTTGAATGCAGGGGCAAACCAACTTTACAATCTACAAACAGTCTGATACAAACAGCCCAACAAAATGCCTTTTATCTCAAGACAACAATTACTAGCCATTACAGACGTATGTACATCTGTATGATTAATTCAAAATTACCTGCACGTTTATTACCTTTCATACAGTTCACTGTGGGAAACACTTGAGGAATGTGTAATTTTCGTGCAATCTACGGTGAAGATAAAATTCCAACAAAATCCTATCGCATCAATAATTCTGTGCTGTAAATATGGGTATCCGGAGGCACTTGGTAATCAGTTGACTGAAGGCCTCGAGGTTAAAATAACTGACCTCAGAGTAACGATTGAGTAACGACTGAACTTCGTACACTGATCCTCCGGTTCACTCTAGACATCTGCAAATAATCCGCATGTCGGCGCATTTACTGGACTCCGAGAAGAATGTCTCTATGTGCATTTTTGTTTAGTTTTGGAGATCAGGGGAGGTTTATGTTAACCCTTTACTGAGCCTTGCCCTTAGGAACATTGTCTGTTGGGACCTATCCTACCACTGTGCATTCTGTGCCATTATGAAAAAAACACCTATATGATGTACACAGTAAAACTGACAAAAGACTGTATTATTAGTCAAATGCTTAACATCCAAATCACTCACTTTGACTCCTTGTGTTTCAAGGTATTGTTTCTGGGCCTTATCTGAGACTACAGTAATAACCTAACAGCATTTAAATTCATAATAAAGATTTTTTTTGTTTGTTACAAAAGAGGGGGAAATAACCCTGAGATGATGTGCATAATAATATAGAATAAGAACATACTTACACCCTTTTAATTTTACTCCTGGAATGTACAGTGTCAAATAACGCATGCACACTAGTCACATTGGTTGTCTATTGTGATCGCGAAGAGACGACTGGCTTGTTCACAAAGTTTTCCAGTTATTAAAAAGATGGTGTTCCCACGTTTCTTTTGTTTCGCCAGATACACTTTGAACTTGCGCATCACGTTGAATTGTCTGCGGTGACTATTTCAAAGGCTCACAGTGCTTGTGGCTCCTCCCTCTTTGTACCTTGTGACAACAACAACTCGTCCACAGAGCGAGCTTCACTTTTCGGTTCGTTTTCTTCCTGTCATTCTCGCTCAATCTTTGATCAATGTACTACCGTGCAGAGCCAAAATCTCACAATCCCCCTCTCTTCCAGAAACTATTTTAATTGCGAAACAAATATCGGAAGAACTCGCCCGCTTGGATTTCTCGTTTTGATTTCTCGGGACACTTTTGTACTCTGTTTTTTTATACTTTGAACTTATTCTCACTGGTGACCATGGCCGTACCGGCTGCTTTGATCCCTCCGACCCCGCTGGTCCATCCACCTCCGATCTCAACTTCTACCGCTACAACCTCCTCGCCCTCGGCAACCTCATCTCCGTCTCCGTCAGTTGCACCTTCCGGACAGAGCCTGTTTCGATCGGAGCTGATTGCCACCAGCAGTCCGGGCATCCCAACCGGCACCCTGCCCAGCAAACCCGTGTACTCTACTCCGTCTCCAGTTGAAAATACTCCGCAGAATAATGAGTGTAAAATGGTAGAATTACGGGGGGCCAAGGTTGCCTCTTTTACGGTGGACGGTTGCGAGCTCATCTGTCTTCCCCAGGCATTCGACCTCTTTTTGAAGCACTTGGTTGGAGGACTGCACACCGTCTACACTAAGCTGAAGAGACTGGAGATCACGCCGGTGGTGTGCAATGTGGAGCAGGTCCGTATCCTGAGAGGACTCGGAGCGATCCAGCCAGGAGTCAACCGGTGTAAACTCATCTCCAGGAAGGACTTCGAGACGCTGTATAATGACTGCACCAATGCGAGGTAAGCGTAAAAAGCAATTGTTGTGCATGTTGTTTTTATGTATTCATTTTAAGGATCATCGACGGGCTATATCACGCCACCCGTTTTCGAGTGAGACCAGTCCCGATGCATCAAGCGATTTTAGGATATTCTCTATACGCCTTTTTATTCTTTTTTAAACCACACATAGCACTCACTGTAACAAACTGCAAATGTACTTCTTCCAATAGCTTTAGCATCTCAGAATCAAGCAAGCCGGGAACGTATTGTGCAACCCTGTAAAGACTGTATGAGTTTGAGAATAGTTGGTAAACTCGATAATATTCTCATACGTTTGGCCAGTTGCTTCGCCGGAGTTGGACACTGGTACAGGATAACACAAACTAAACACAGATGTGTCAAAATAAACAGGGTAACCTCTCGCGTAATTAAATGTTTGCAGTCGTTAACTGAAATAAATCTGCAAATCAGAATAAACGTAAACAAGAAAGGGCAAAAGAGGGTAGTGAAGATAACCTACTTCGAAATCACTTCAGTTGATGGGAACAAATTAAGATACGCTCCTGTGGCTGCGTTGTTGTGAAGTACTGTTGAGTTGCCTGCTGTAGTTATATCGATGCGTTTTACATCTTTAGAGCAAACACAGGGAACATTTCAGGAAGTTATTATTTCATAACTAGGAGCCTACATTTGTAATTGGTAATTAGGAGAAAACACAGAAGACTGCAGAGGAGGCTTGAGTTCTGAGAATGAGTGAGAGATGTCCAGGTAACATTAACAATTACGGAGGCAATAACATCTAGCGAAAAAGTACTAATGCAAGTTTTTTTTTTTAACTATAGTGTACCATGAGCGTTAGGGTAATTGCGTCAAGCGATTTAATAAACTTTATTGTCATCGTCCTCTGAAAGGTGCTTGGGAAAAAAAAACAGAAAACAGATCTAGAGGCTTGATCGCACTTTTCTGTACTTGTCTTCTACCCAAATAAACGCTTACTACATAACCGGGAAGCATGAGAAACGTTCTAAGTTTTAAATAAACGTAATATATCACTTATATGACATTCTTCCATTTGGTAACACGCCAAGTGTAGCAAAGGATGTATGTTAGTACAGGGATTATTAGAAGAACAATATAAGCAACAAGAGGGTTGTTAATACAAGGGAGGGTTAGATATGACTGTGAAACCATTGCAATGTATTTATATCAGAACAGGGGGGACACCATGTTAGTCTGATCTTATATTTCCATAAAATTCAAAGCACCCGTTTATCAGCTGTTCCGAATCAATACGACATTGCAATTTGCAGACCTCATTTATAATCAAATTACACGCGGCCTGTAATCAAAAACCGTTATTGTGAACTTTGCTACCTAGCAATCGCAAAAGGATGTAGCTGATTTCTTTGCAAAGTAGTTGTAGTTGTGTGCAGCTGAGTGTAGTTGTGTCTTGTTAAAGAATATTATACCAGAAAAAAAGTCCAATCACGTGATATTAGTGAACATGTAGAATATCACTCTTAGCAGAGTTTTGTCTAAATTCCATTAAGTTGAAAAGTACTGCTTTTGATATTTTGGCAGGTTTGGTTTTCTGAAATAAAGATCATTTTGGTTACACTTATCATTTATGAAAGCCATTTATGACAGCACTTGGAGAGGATTATGTACACATGTAGTGCACCTGTCGATCCAGTGGCACACCGCCGCTTTGTTTATACCTAACGTTATCATTAGCATTATTATTATTACTGCACGGCAGGTTACACTGTTCATTAAAGTAGTTTCTTCTGTGCGTAATACCACGTCGCGTTCCTCCTTTCGCCTCCTTTATCCTAGTTATTAGTCATTATTATTTTCAGGAATACACCATACACCATAAGTAGAAGTGCAACTTACTTTCAGTGCAAACACTACAGAATGGATTTGTGTTAATGACCGTACAATAACAGAAAATGAGAGAAGGCTCTGAAAGTATTGATTTCTGGACTGCTGAAGATACATTAATCGATCGATTGATTGATATATCAAGTCGCAAAACCAATTGCTTCGTGAATGATGTGCTAGTGTAGGTTCTGTTAACGATGGTGTAGGTTGTTCTTACATTTCAGTATGTACATATACCGTGCTTCATTATGTTTTAAATCCATAATTTCGTGGAAGCCAGCTTTTATACGAAAGAATATTTTGCACAGAGCAAATGTTAACACATACATTTATTAGATTTACACTGGTTGTGTTCTTAAGATAGAGCACAAACTAGCATCATTGGTAGTTACTGTATGACCTCATCTACTGGTGGTGAATAAGAATTCTCAGACATTTGATCACTGTTTATGTGTAGCTGGCTGGCAGGTTTTCAGTAGAAATATTGGCAGCTTAAGCTTTGGCCTCAGCTTGTTAATGCCACTGACAGAGTTTTCATTTTCAGTCAACAATGTGCCAATTCTTTGAATATCATGTGTTATGAATATATTGCTATGTTTTTATCTGTTAATCAATTGACCAGGAGCATTAACCCTCAGATTTACAAATAGCACACATTTTAATTATTACTTACTATAAGTGAATCTAATGACGTACAATTAAGGAAATCAAACAGTACCTTTTATGGAAAACAACTTGCCTATAATTTGTAGAAGTTTTGGTTTTTGCAAATTTAGACTAAAATGCATTACCTTATACCTTAACAGACTACAGCATTACTGCACTTTTTATGATAAAAAAAACATTTTCAGTAACTAGTCAAACTGTTGCCATAACACTGAGCATTTCGTTCTGGAAATATGCACTGAAATAACTGACTCATGCAATTAGATATGATACAGGGCTGTTTTCATTACATAGCCTACTAAAGTTTATCAAGAGATCAAGTCAGAGAATTAACATTAGCAGCCCGTGTTTTATGACCAAGAAAAATCAAAGCAAAAAAGCACTGTCTGTTTGCACCGCTTTATTGTGGCCAAAAATGTTTTTCTTTTTTTTTTTTTTTTGTTTACTTAAAGACCATCGATAATACAAGCAACGCTTTATCAGGTAGTCAAAGGCCCTTGATAAGGTCTGAGAATTCCAAATATATAAAACACACACACACACACAAATTCTAATCATTTTAATTGATGTTACCATCTGCACTCCGAATTGTTTTCCACTGATACGTTTCGTACTGATACAGGAGTTAAAATATATTTACAAAAGAAACCTGAAGCTTTGGCAGCACCTGAGCATTGAGATAGTTCTCCATCGCTTTTTCTCAAAGGGTCCAGTTGACGGAGTGTTTGAGGTTGAACTTTCATGTTGCAAATAAGAATGGCCAGTGACGGAGTCAAAGGGTAATGCAGCTCTACGTGTTGGTTTAATGATGGTGGAGTGCTCGGCTATTACTGCTGCACAGAGAGGCCTGTAATTGTCTTTGAAAGCACCTGGTTGTGGTGGCGTTATACTGAAATCAATCACTTTCTCCATGGATCCCGTCCATTTGTAGGATTACATCATTTGTATTAACATGATGGCACCAACTAGACATTGTACTAGCACTGTTAGAGAAAAATCAGCTTTTGTTCATTTACATAAGTACATTAAATATTTCACTTGCGTAAATGAAGATCAAAGTATGATGTTATTATTCTTTCAACTATGCACTGTATTGTGCTCATAATCATTTCCTGTCAATTGCTTCATTTGTATGGTAAAAAATGATGATTATGAAATGGTTAGCTTATACTATACTAAAATTTCTGAGAGCTTTATTTACTCTATATTGCTATCCATTTCAGACTGAGAAAATGTTCCTTATCTTTCTAATTTAATGCAGGGATCATATCTTTCCTTGTATATTTTATAATACAATATTTATATTTGTCTGTACTGAGATTTAAACAGCTATATAAAACTCAATTATTTTGCCAGACGTATTAACCATGATTGTTTGGTCACAATGAAGCTTATCAGGCTCATATAGGTTTCACCATATCACAGGAAGGCATTGTTTCCCAGTGCATATTGTAATGAGAACAATGTAATTATTTTTATTTCACTGTGATATTGTACTGTCGGAACGTGCTGTACGAACCCCCCCATCCCCCCACCAGCAGAATTTCCTGCGACACACACACACACTCGCAAGATAAGTGCTTTTCTGCCAAAGAATGTGCACCTCCGCCTCTACTTCACTTTCAGAGGGACTCTCACACGAGATTAATGTCCACCTTCTGCCCGGTAACAGATACACAGCAGTAATCTCTTTGCTTTCACAGGAGTTATGACACTGGCCTCATGAGCTCCAATACTTCAGCTACTTGTTTTCCTTTTCATTTTCTGCTTGTGGGACAGAGACGTTTTTCCCTGCTCTGTGACCTTTGAACTCTGAGGAGAGGTTATTAAAACAGGAGGGCAGTGCAGTGATATCACCGCAGTCTCACTTGAGTCTTTGTGAACCAGGGTTCTCGGTGCATGGGCTGAAGTGCATCCAGTGTATGTTAATGGACGTTCAGCGGCCACCTTGATAAGTGTAATTATGCCTCAAGTTATGGAACATCACTAAAGTTGTATAATTCAGTCTGTCTGTCTGCTACTGTGAAATACTTGTTTCATGTTTTTTTTTTCCTGTACAGTGATATTTTATCCGGGTGAGGTGTTTGTGGTATACACAAATACCGCATTACATTATAACTATATATGTGTTAATAATTGTTTTTATTTAGCTCATTGTTTTCATGTATTAGGATCTAAATGTGTGTGTTTTTCCTGTATTAGTGTAGATATGCACATTTACAGTTTATTTTACTTTGCATTCTATGAGTCAAACAGACTCAAATACTCTTTCTGTTTTTTTCTCTATCTCTACAGAGCTCTTACGATTTATTTGTTTTCTACAAGGCCTGGATGTGTTTACAGGTACTCATGGGAAATCTCTGGATCAGATTCAAATCTTTCCTAGTCAGAGTGGGTGCTAAGATACCCTGTCACCCAGCAACCGCATCCAAGAGGGAGCCAGGGTGATAATAACTTCAAAAAACAGAGTGACAGATGCCTGATTAGGATGAAAGAGGGAGAGGGAGACTGCATGAAAAATTAGGCTTGTTAAAATCAGAATTTCATTCAAGCACCTTCACACAAATCAAATGAACACTGCAGCCTCGCATCTCGTGATCTATAGTATTTCCGTTGATTGGTCAAAAAAGGGGTTCGTTTCAAACCATAAATGTGATTTTTACACTAATTAACAGTCAAAGAAGCGATGGTTTCGAATGGAATTAGCCACCTGTGTTCAGAGCTGCCGTGCATTTGACATATGCCAGCAAATGTTTTGTGACAACATAAAGGTTATAATGGAGAATGATAATTGATTTGTAGACATGGCATTAATATAAGAGGAAATTGCAGCAAGGATGTTCTCTGATGGAAAGAGATTTAATTTAAACATGCTCTACCAATGCTGACACATTTTACATGGCCCCCATATTAAATATTACAATTGATATACTTGTGTGATGGCAGAATATATGTAAAAATACAAATAACATAAAAAGAGAGGATCTGTCTTTATACATTTCTTTCACTTGAATTTCTTTTGAGTAGTCGGAAGGTTCTGTTTGATATTCCTGAATGCCACAGTTTTGTACTCTTAATTTCCATTTGTTTGCACTGAAAAGAGGCTTGCATACCTAATATGCCTGTTGTTTTGTAAAAAATGCTCAAGCTCTGATCTTATTTGCATGTTCTTATTGGTTGGATGAAGTACAGTTGAGAACAATGCG
This sequence comes from Megalops cyprinoides, assembly GCF_013368585.1. NCBI lineage: Eukaryota > Metazoa > Chordata > Actinopteri > Elopiformes > Megalopidae > Megalops > Megalops cyprinoides. Next base: position 23,222,969 of record NC_050593.1, read on the forward strand.
TGTCCATGCTGTTTCATTCTTATTTTAAATAGCTCAGTTGTGAGACATAGCTGGTAGACTGATGCCAGTTTTAACACATGCCTATCTGTTTTGATCATTATTTATACAATTATGAGACAGAGATAAAAAATAATATATTTGACATTAGACATGAAAGTCTAATGTCTAAAATCTAAGACATTAGAAGTCACCATACGCAGTAGCAGTATAAATCTGACTGTGTGGTATGCTTTCATGGGGTAAGTTTTTTTTTTTTTGCATCATCAGTCATCTTAAACCACACTATTTTGTAAAGATGTGGCTGATTTAAATAGGAGAGGGAACAACAATTAGTAGCCATGGTTGCACATGAAATGGATTGACCAGAAAGCTATATATTTGAGCTGCTCCGTTTCAAAGCTTGGCTTTACAGAAAGTTGGCATTTCTTGAGACACCAGCTCTTTGCATTACAGCATATTCAGGGACTATGGAAGAAATCACTGGTGCTTGTACAAGGATGTTAAATGCTACTGACAGAAGTTAGAAGGAGCAGATGAGATTTCCTGATTGGAGAAAGAATCCAGGCCTTACCCTGGCACTGTCTAATATGGTCACGTACAGAAATTGATTTTCTTCAGAAATTAATTAATTTTTCATATAGCCCTAAGCTGCAGTTTAAAAAGAGTGTGCACTTGCTGGTTTCTTCTTTTTTTCCTCCTTTTTTAAAAAGAATTATTGCCTAATCATATTAATACTTTTGCCCCAAGGATGAAAAGATAATTGTACAAATGCATTTGGAAATATGTATCACTGAGTATTTATGATTAAATTATGCAAATAACTCTGCTTCCATCCTTCGCGGCCCCAGATTGTCTAATTAGGATTGATATGCCGAATAGATGTTCGGGAATCTGAATACAAGCATGTCCAAAGAGCAGAAAATTGAAAATGACAAGGCTGGAATCCTTAAAAAGTGTGTTTTTTTCACTGTCTAATTCAGCGTTGCTGTATCAGGAGTTAATTTTCCCTGGCTTCATCTCTCGTTGGCGCTGACAGGAAAAAGAATACATCAGGGAACCAGTCTCAAATGGGATTCCAGAAATTTCCTCTACTTGTTTTTCTCCCATTTTAAATTTTATGAAGGCTATCAAACATTAATCCTCCACTGTGTAAAGACTATAATGTTATCCAAACAATGTAAAAGTTGGTTGAATTTGCTAACATGGTTCATACAAAGTCTGTATTTTCTGCCAGTAGCATTAGGTTGGGTACAGTTAACACAAACAGCATGTAGGTAAAACCTCTTTGCAATTTCCATTTTTGAAAAACAGTTTATTATTACAACAATGTAATTGGTTAGTTCTCTGTTACATTTTCAGTTCTGCCAACTGAGAGGAAAACAACGGCAATAACAGCCTATTCTCAAAAATGTCAACCCTTCATTTTTGGCTGTGTAAGTGGTATAGGAATATTATTTTTGTACGTAGCCATGCAGTTGATTAAGGCACAGGGCTGGGTCAGATTTTTAGAATAATACTTTTTCCATTAAAGGAAAACAGAAAGGTCAGGGGAGCCCCTTTCATGCTGGGAAAATAAAGACTTGAGTCACTGAAGTCACTTTCAAAGTTCAACTGAGAGCTGAAATGGATTATTAGCTGTTCCTGTTTTGCTTAAACTTTAAGTAGTGGCAGCTGCATTGTGACTCATTGGTGAGGAGACAGTCATTATGCCAGTGCTGAATAGAGTCACCATGAGCAGAAACCTATTCTGTTTATTATTGAATCTCTAATATTGAGTCATATGTGTTAATGCAGAACAGCACACTTAAAATTGGACCCGAACCACAATATAAATCTAGAGGTTATAGTAAGTGGATAAAGATATCATGGGGTTGAATATACTGTTACATTGCTGCAAGCTCAAATCAGTCATCTTGGACCATTCCTGTCACACCATGTGAGATCTTCTTGCAGTTTTGCTGCTTTGTAACCTCCCTCTTATTTTTAAGTGGCAACAATAATGATGACCATCACTATCAGCCATTATTACATGTTCTAAAGATGGGTGTTCCTTCCATGAAAGATAAATTTAGGTCAATCCGTGCAAATAGGTTATCGGACAGAAACTGTTTTTTCACCCATGGTGATATTTACCCAAGACTCTGTGTGACTCCTCTGAGTATAATCATCAGAAATGATGTATTCTTACTGCACCTAGCTTCTGATGAGGGCCTCAGAACTGGGGCCGATATAAGATATCTATTAAAGCACTGATTGGTGTCTAATCTATACCTGGCAGGGGAAAGGCCCCATGGCTAATGACACTTGAGAGTCTCACAAAATGATATCACTGCTCACAGCATCTGCTTACCTGAAATTGTCTGACATAACCCAGATTACCAGGACTCTCTGCAGAGAAGTCTGTAGAATCCATTGTATATTGGGCTATACAAACATAATTTTGCCCAAACAGTGCTGATTGTTACTTGAAAAATCTCCTATGAGGCTGCTGGCAGGAGGAATGATGGGATGTTACTTCTGTATTTATGTGTCTAGCACCATAACTAATTATGTCCCTCAAAGTTAAATATGAGTAACTTGTTTAGGGTCAAAAAGTACATATTTTCAATGCAATGTTATGGTTTTGACACTGTGGTCTAAGTGGGGGCTGGATTTAATTTCTGTCTGAAAAGTCTCTTTCAGGACAGACAACCAAAGACAGTAAAACATTTTTTAAAGTTTGCTATACCAATATGAAGACAAACTGCAATATGGTCAAATTAAATCATCCCATTGGATTAGAGCTCAATGCTGATACAAACAGGAGGCTAACACCAGGGTGATAATCAATTCTGTCATGATTATATGGTTGCATTTCAATATTTGATCGTAATAGTTCCTATAATACTGAGAGTAGTGTCTGATAGGGACAGCCACTCTCCTCTTTGTAGACAGTTAATTCAAATGACAAATCAGCTTTTAAGAAAATATTTAATGCACTTACTAAAGAAGAGGAAATAATTACATATAATGATGCTAATCATTGCTAATGTGATTATTAGTGTTGCTGTTATTTAAAGACTTTTTGTGACTAAATGAACTTTTAAACCATGCTTTTCAAACATTATTTGTTAAGTACTAACAGTTAGCTACCTATCTTGCTGGCTAGAGATTTGTGTCACACCTTGATTAGCACAAGAGAACAAACAAACCCTCACATGTTATTAGCATAACATATAGCACACTTCTTTTCAGAGAATTTTTTATTATATGAATATTATTATTTTATTATCACCATTGACTGTAATGGAAAGCAACTGTGTATTAAACCTGGCTTGTTGGTGTGGAAGGCATTTAATAACCTAGATAAGGAGTCAATTTCAAACCCACAACAAAGGTTGCAAACCAAAGTTCACCTGCTCAAATTTGTTTATAGTAAAAGGGAATTTTCATGTTGCATGAATCTTGTAATGCAAGATTGGGGCCATGAGAGTACTGATGCATTGCTGCCCCAGTAAGAGGCAGTATTTTGCTGAGTTTTTGTAAATGTGTTGTCTCATCACATTATAGTCAGTGATAGAAGGTAATGTTCATCGGCCCCACTGCAACCATGTGACTTTCTCTCTGCTATGTGATCACCTAATTTAGTTTTTCTAACGTGGAAATCCTTGTTGTCACAGACCAACACAGAGACAGACCCATGCTGAAGTAACTTGAGTTATAAGGTACATTGCAACAAGCACCTCAATCTTTACACACATTCATACAAAGTCTTTATAACCTTATGAAAGAAATGAGTAGCTAAGTAATAGTGTAAATGACAAAGAGCATGGGGTCATCAACGTACTGTATGGTAAATGAAGGAAAAACTTTGCAAATGGATGAAAGCAAGGTTTAAAAGAGAGTGATTCTTGCAGCAAACAGTTCTTTTTTTTTTTATCTTGGTCTTTCAAGAAGCGAACCGTTTCCTGAAAAGGAGCCTCCAGATGTCATGAATTGTGCATTCATACCACTTAAGTGAGAGAATTTTCATTCTGTGTTGATATAGCTCTCTTCTGTTGCCGGTTCTTTTGATGCACTGCATGAAGGCCGTTATGATAACTCAAGGTCTTTATTTGATGGTGAGACTTAGCTTCTCTTTTTCCTGACTCAAATGTCACCAGCACATTGGTGGTGTTCGACCAAAGGGCTCTGACACTGCAACGCTGTGGCGCCCAGCTATTATTACTCTCCTTTTAAAGGCTGACAGTTTGCTCCTTAGAGACATGACACCAAACTCGTCCGGTGCAACTGTAGCATAGCATCTTTACACGCCATTCAATGAGGTATTTGTAAACCGACAACACCTGGCATGATAAGTTAAACGGAATGCAGAACAATGTACTGCTGTAGACAATACATAATAGAACACGTCATGTCTGCTGGTGTCATAAAATATGTAGGATCACTGTCCAGTGGTGTCATTAAGTCACACGATGCCATTGAAACCCTCTATCCGATTAATTGAAAAGGTATATTCTGCTATTCATTTGTTCCAGATCTAGTATAATTAGATTCTTTTATGTTTTGCAAAAGACAAAAATTCTGTCCTGAAATTGACATGAATTAATCAGACTGTTATATTCATATTTTTATATATTCTTTGTTCTGTTCCTTTACTGATCTGTTGAGGACAGAGCTGAAGATGCATTATTTACAGATGCTAATATCTTTAGAATTAGGCAAGTTGTGTAGGTTATCAAGTTGTTGTGGAATGCCCACTCAATAGCTGGCATGAACACCTCAGTGCTTTGTCAGTTGTAAGATTTCTCTCACGTGTCTCTGCTATGTATGCAGTGCATCAGTGGGCATTTTAACTTGGAAAACCATTCCCTCCAAGTTTTCACTCCAGAACAGCAAATAGAATGTGAAGCATGTTCACTGTGGAATAAAGAAGGCACCTGTTTAAAATGGCAGGGCATCCACAGACTCTGTCCTCCTCTGACTTTCACTTAGGAAAGTGATTTATCTGTGACATCCTTAAACTTCACTTGTGAATTGGCTTTTCTGAAAAGGGGAATGAATTAAGTCAAGCTGACATTGCATGCCAATAAGCTTTGTTTCATTCCTGATGCAGTATTCATTTGTGCCACAGAGAGATTTATTGCATGATTGACAATTATGAGAGGATGACCTAGTTCTTTGTAATTGAACAAAAATGGTTTTCAAGGGATGGCTTTACCTTCCATTGCATTGTGTAAACCCTTGCCTGGAAATGCAGCCGATTTTTTGCCCTAGATACAGATTTAAAGATCTGAAAATTTATGCCTCTGTAAATTACATTCTAAATTGCTTTGACGCGTGAACATTTATTTTTACGTAGCATTACATAGTAGAGAATTCCCGTTTTCCCTTTTTATAGTGTCATGCAAAGCTGAATATTCCATTCCATTAAATTATAGAGAGACAGACAGACAGGTAGACAGACACACACACACACATACATACAATATATTTATTTATATTGTAGCAGTGTCTTTTAGATGTGTATATTATGGCACTGTCTTTCAGATGTGTATATGCTTCTTCTACTTGTTGTTTGCTGAATGATCTTTCTCCAGAATTGAGATTTTACACCACACCATAGCTTTATTTAAAGAAAAGGTTTCCTGTAAACATCCATTTAACAAGCAATTGGTTTAGTGGCACTGGCTATTCAATCTCACTGGCGACAGTTTGTTGCCAGTGGACTCATTTTTAAAAGTCATTCTGCCAGCACGATTTCCAGAAAACTCTTTAATGGTGCCTAATATTTCATGATTCATACATTTTTGATATTACCTTTCTATTAACTTTTTATTCTGCTTAGTGAAGCTCATTACGGCTGGAAGGAAGTCACACCGACTCTTGGGACTGCTGGCTGAGTGGAACCACAAATGATTCAAGCAAGGTTTAGCTGGAAGTTAATATCCTGCAAAATTGTTCTGTGCAGCTTGGTAGAAAATGGGATGATTAAATGACACCAGCATATCAAAACCATTTTTGTCCGAGTACAAGGTGTTAAGTGTAGCTGTTGCAGAGTAGTTCTCCCAAGGTTGCTATTAAAAAGAATAAGTAATTCAAGGGGAAACAAGTATCTCACAGACGGATGGGGATCAAATGCTACGCTTGGTGCATATTTAAAGTGCTAATATTCCCCCTGTATTTCACTGCCTCTCTCATAAAGAGAAGGCAGACTGCTTCCTCCCTGAATGGGAACTTAGAGGCTGGAACAGAACAAACACTGAATTTTCGAGAACATCTCTCTCATGTTTCAGAATGATGGGAAAAGATTAAATGCAGCTCAGCTGAAAGAATAACAACTTGTTGTCAGAGAGTAATAATATAATGCACACACCCACACACAGACAGACCTGCCTATTGTGTATATAGTATCATAAATATGTTAGCGATGACGGCCCTCAGTCTTACATGTGGGAGGGGAATGTCTCTGGTTAAGAACAGGCTTTATGAAGCAGAGATACTATATGTAGGGCTTGGGAACTAAAATTGTGTTGTGTGCTGGGAACTTGTATATGTTGTAAGTTCTTATAACCTGTCCATTTTCAGTTCTGGTGCATGTTGGGGAGATGGTGATATGCTCATGTGTGTATTTTTACACAAGGCCGCCATGTACTAAAAGATGCTGGCTGTATTGTACTAGATACAGGCCTATCTTATGGCATAACTTGAAGACCTCCGCTGCGTGTTTGAGATTGTAAGATCTATTTTGAGAACTGTCCATATTAGCACATGCCAGCAACACACATCAGTGCTGGATAAGGACAGAGATCAACGGGGGTAAGCAATATTACCAACAAGCCATTTCTGTCAGCAGTTTCATATTATATTGTATCTTTGTTGGTTGGCTCGGTTGTTTTGTATTCCTTATATGTAAAGTCAAGTATAACATATTCCTTATATGTAACATCAAGTATAGCAGTGTGCGCAGCCTGTAGCTTTGTTCTGGATATCCTATGCTCCTGTAGTTTATTCATGTTTTTTGTATTACACAAGACAAATGTTGCCTCATTTTGGAGCTGTACAATATCACATCTGGATCAGAGGTGGACTCTAGAATGGGGTTTAACAAGCAGCCTTGCCTTCATATGTGATTGGCAGACCCATGGCCAGGCCAAACATTGAATACACCATTTGGTTTTTCATAAGTAAACTGAAGACAGTATAAAAAGTCACTTTCACTATGCGAGCAGTAAGCACCTTGGGTTAGGTCATGCTTAGACCTGTTTAGAGAAATTCAGTAACTTAAATCATTATTCGCTTTTTTAAGCAAAGGGCTTTATGTTTTACTGTTTCCTGGAACTGAGATTAAAGGTTAAAGGTGTGTAATAAAACAAAAAAAGTCTTTGTAGTTTTTGCATGTCTTTTTACTACTGACCTTTGAAATGTCAGAAAAAGGAACGTTAGACAATACCAGGTAGGGAGATCTTATTACAGGGATCAAACGTGTGTTTCTACCCTTTTCAGTTAGAGTGAGGATTAATTGTAGGAAATGGGAGCAAAGCTAACTCAGTACTTCATTTTCATGTTTTCCATCTTGTATCATTGTCACAATGTCTGGCATTGCTTGACTGCTATATCTGACTATGGGAATCAAGCTCTCCGTATATTTGTGCTTTATATAGTTAGCACATGATAAAGAAAGGTCTTTTGTGGTTGTGTCACTTGCTATTCTTGCAGTTGCACGCCAGATAATCAAACAGTATTTTGAGTGACACTGCACTCTAAAGAAGGGCCCTCACACTGTACATACTGTTACGTGAATCTCACACACACACACACGAGTGCACCCGTGCGTTTTGTGTGCGCGCGAGACGAGATGGTTTTGGCCTTTGCCAAGATACGATGCTGAAAATTAAAGGCATGTTCCCGCAAGGTCGGGGTCAAGCCAATAGGAATGTCAGAGAGCTGTAAGGACACGGCAGCCCCTTTCAACGGCGCGGGCTTGGAGTAGGTGGAGAAATGCAGCCACAGATAGCGCAGAGCCCCAGGAACGGCTGCGTGCTGACAGCTATCCAGCCGTGTTGTCACAGCAGGAAGACATCAGTTGAAGAAACAGATAGGGAACATGCAGGGAGTCTGGTCAGCAGTGTGGACAGAGGCTCACAGGCTTATAGGAGGCCCTCAGGTCACAGGGTTCCCACAGTTACCACAGGCCCGGTGGCTTCAGCAGTGGAATTAATAAAAGTGTGGAACAAAGGACAAATGAAGCCCCTTCATTAAATCGTCAGTTGTGCTCTGAAAAGCTTGAAAAAATCCTGTAAGATAATATTTAAATATTTTAAGATATTATTTATCTTAAATTAAGAACATCTTATACCAGCTTTCTGAAGTGCTGATTCCTTGCATTTTTTTTCTTCTTTGGCTCCCATCTTTCTTCAGGATTTTTTCTTATTATCTCAAGATTGTTTCCTTACAAACATATTTCTAAGAAACATAATCTTGTACTGCTACATTTTTATACTAAGGGAAACAATCTTTTAGTCTTATTTTAAGATAAATAATCTTTAACTGAGAAAAAGATTGTTTTACAATGAACTATTTTGTTGTTTTTAAAAGCATCATCTTCTCTTGCACAATAAGGAGACCACATGAAATACATATTATTACATTTTTATTGTTATTATAAGGGTTCTGATCTCATCTAGATGGTATGGTATAAAAATCAAACACTGAAAACTCAACGCTTCTCTTTAAGGATTCCTGTTGAGATTGCTGTGTACACTGTTGCTTTGAAGCTGTGGCTTGATAGGGGCTATGTGCTAAATTACTGCATATTTGTAAGGTCTGCACAAGCCTAACCCTTTGCTTAACTTCAGTGATCACTCATGTCAGGAATGTCGTGTGCATAAAAGGAAATTGTACATGATCGCTGAAGATCCTTGATCGAGATGTGTCCACTTGCGATCATAATGATAAATGTGAGTGTTTTCAATAAAAAAGGATGTCACAGTCAGTCACTCGTTCATGGCTCTTTAGCATATCTGTTGGGGGGGGGGGTGGGGGGGGGGGTGGGGTTGCATTAAAGACTTAAATGAGAGTAAATGCAACTAAAAGGAATGAATCAACCCTGTCTTCAGAGCACTTCAAAGTGCAGTAGCATCTTTTTTGCCATAAAAGGATCAGTGTGACACATTCGCTCCTTTGTTTCACACTGCTAACTGTATTTAATTTCACATCTTATCGGCCTCGCTTTGTCTGTCTGTGAGTTACTCCGGAGTCAAAGCGACCCCTGGAGATAAACTCTGTCAGACTCCAGGGTGATTTATTAAATTCTGATTTCTGTGAAGGACTTTAATGTCGGGGGAGAGAGAAAATACATTGCAGGTGTCGGCCAGCTCCAGGCGGTGTTTGTACTCCATTACAGTCTCTAAAGGTAAATGCAAAAAAGAGAGAGCAAAGTAAAAAAAAAATCTATGTGGGATTTTCTGTCTTTATTGCAGGAAAACAGTTGTTTTTTCCTTTTTCCAACCTTTTTTAATCATCTCTAAACTGTTCAGAATGGTTTTGTTCTCTTGGTAATTCAACTTGAAATGACTGCATAGGTGAACACCTATAGATGTCCAAATCCATTAGGGAAAACCACTAACGTAATTGCCATTGTTATTGTAATTCAATTTGAGCAAATTCTAACTCCAAGTTGCAGAAGGTTGCATCACTTTCTTTCTTTCAGCCACATTTGTCACAAAGAAAATTTAGCAAATTATTTTTAATCATTTGAAGTTTAATAGGTTGGGTGGCTTTTGAAATACACATCCTCAAATGTTAAAAAATAATGACCTAATGAAGACCAGTGTATTGTCTACAAATGATTAGCTTGTATATGTTGCAGGGTTGAACCACAATTATGTGTAGCAGAAACGTAAACACAATCTTTTTGTTAAAAATATCAGTATTTTCTATTTTAATGTCTTCAATTGTATTACATGTACTTATTGTTCATTCAGTGCATGCAAGCTGTTTTATTACTTTGAGTAAATGAGTAAATTAGCATTCTCCTTTTATTGCTATTCCCTATGTTGTTTTACCTTTTAAAATAAGGCAACTTATTGAAACTGTCTTGACAGAAAAAAATAATTAATATCATGTACATTTCACTATCTGCTAATGTAAACGTGTCATTTAACTCTGTAGATAATTAAACATGCCAGGCGTAACGTTTCAAACCCAGGGTCACATAAACGTTTTCTTTTGCGGGAATCCATTAATAGAGTGAGACTACCATTCATAAATGCGATGTGTTACTTAGTTTGTAGTTATCTTATGAACCACAGTATGATTACACTGTATGCTAATATTCACAGAGGCAGCTCCATGCTTTGTTCTCTTTTTTTCCATCGTGCATCCCAAAAGAGCTCTTTGTTCTACAGTGCTTCCATCCTCCAGAGCCCTGAACAGATGATAAAGCGTTATGAATTTCACATATTTATTTATTGCTTGCATTGAAGCACTTAATAGAACACGCTGGGCTGTGATGCATTAAGCACTTCAGGAGGCTGGTTGGCTTGCCTGTCTGAGCGACGACAGACTAAAAGGAGCGTTGGAAAGCGGGCAGCTCGTCAGGCGGCTAAATCACCCGGTTAACTCGTCAAGGATCACCTGCTCACTCTCCCTGGCCAATCTTGATGGAAACCAGGGCAGTTCCCATTTGAACAGGATCTCAGCGACGTCTCCTGTGATATCTCTACCGTCTCACGTTCTCCCCATTGTTCGCCGCTAGTCAGCATCTTTTGTCTTTGCCTCTGATTCGTCTTTTGATCTGTGCCAGTGATTTATCTGCGTGGAGTCGTTTTCGTGCAGTTCCCCCTCAGGAAGTTTGGAATGAGTATTCAGTAACCTTGCCAGAGCCAAAGCAAGCTTGATAATTTGAGAAGAAACGGATAGCTGTTTGTCTCCAGAAAAACAGGAGAGAGAGAGGTTGGCCCCATCCATTATTTTACAACAACCTTGTCTTGAAAGAAATTAACAATGTAAAACTATTTTTTACTACGGCATTGATGACTGCTACAACTACAGATAGTACTACTACTGCTACCTCTGCTACCAGAATTACCACTTGTGATGGTAGGCCAGATGCTGTCTGTGGAACACATGCCACAAACACTACCTGCCCAATATCCACTCTGCCTCCTTCATCCAGTTGTGGGAAAACACCAGGAGATGTTTGGCGGAAGACTGTAATGTCTTTGGACTGCAACAGTTTTCCCTCTGTTTGCCTGGTTAAAAGCGCTGCAGGTTGGAGGGATTGGAGTTGACAACCCTGAGGGTATTAGAGCTGTTTGCCTTCTCCTTTTTTTCCACTTGTGCGGGGCTGCAGCTGTCTGAGTCTCCTCCTGCCAGCTGTCAGTTTAGAAGGCTCTCCATAAACATCTCCACACACCACCTGCTTCCCAGTGGGAGAATAGGTACATGTTTGAAAAGTTTGAACAAGGTACAGAGGGAGACAGGTGTAGCCTGTATTATGCTTTCAAGTGGACCAGATAGGCGCAAATGAAGCTTTTATTGAGTGCCAGTGTTCTCTTGTCCTTAATGGTTGATCCCAGTTAATGGAAATTTTAATGAGACAGTGTTGTGTTTCAAAATGCAATCTAGGGTGTTCGCCGCAACAACGATTATGGTTTGAATGAATTAATAAGCAATACATGTCAGTCCCTCTTACCTTAACCTTTTTTGTGCATTGTAACATCACTTCGAGTACAATAAAAATGACTTGTATTTGTGTCACCTTGACCTGTTCAGCAAACTTATGTGTGTAGTTGCAGAGCACTTGTTTGGTCTGTGTAAGCATTCCTACCTTGTCCAAATAATTCAGCGAAACGCTCACTTGGCAATTGTCCCTGTTCAATGTAGCAATCCCTCCAGTGATGAAATGTGAGAAGTGCAATAAGCAACCAAACAACTGTCTTTGTCTTCAGAGGTTCCGAATTAAAATCTAAAAATATCTCAAAAGGTAAATGCACTGCAGTGGGGAAAGATATGAGCCTTGCAATGGTAAGATACAGTCAAATTGAGTGTTCTTCCTGGATATTGTTTCTAATTGCAAGTAAATATAGTCTACAGATAAGGTATCACCGTTGATGTGGAATACATGGAGGTGTTATGGAGGCATTTGGTCTTGATATCCATTTGAGCAGGACTGGAAATACAAGCTTTTAGTCTGTCAGTTTGCTTTATATTTGAGGAGGATGTTTGATAGCCTGTTATCAAAAGCACAGACAGATGCTGACAAGGTTTGTTTAACTTTCCTTCCACCATTCGCCAGACTAAATTGTCAATTTGCTGACACTATCTAAATAAGAATTATTAAAACTAATTAAAAAAATGTCTCTGAAAAAGTAATGATAAGGTGAATTTGCCTTTGAGGATCGTTCATTTTGACCTGATGCCTGTCTAACTGTTGCAGCAGTGACCACAGTGTGCTCTTCGCGGAGGAAATTATGTAAGGATTACACCCATATCATTTGCACAATAAAGTTTCAGGCAGTCTATAGTAGCTATATGGACTGCCGTGAGTGACGGTTAATGGGATTAAACAATTGACCACTAAATGTGCTCTTTAAAAAAAGCACTTCATTTTATGTGGTTGTCTAAATTAAATTAGGATACAGATTAATCCTGTTTCTAATTGGCCTATCCTGTGACTGATTACAGTACAGAAAGACATTATGGTACAGACATTAGAGCATCACAAGTTTGCATGCATATGTCATAAAGCTGTGTTAGTAGCAAACTGAATGCACTGTAATGCAGTGTATCTAAAATTTCATGCCTTTTTGGGGAATGTGTAAATTTCAATGTTAAAATAGATCTGAGTGACTTAAGGGTATTGAGTCAATCTGGGATACGATTAAAATCAATCTTGCATTGTCATTGTTTGTTTTGTTCTCCAAAGCAGAGAGAAAGTAGGAAGAACTGAAGCTAAGGCAGCCACTTAAAACAAACACAAAAAAGAACAGACATGGATTGCATCAACTCCAGGAAAGCTAAAGTCATCTCACTTCACTTTTCCCCTGACAGTTAGCAAATGGATATATTACACACAGTTAGACTGAAGATCGGCATGCTCTTTCCTCTGTATTTCTTCAGTTTAACTCATGCAAGTTTTGCCATATATTGAGCAACCAGTGCTGAGTTGTGCAGGTGTCTGTTAAGGCCAATGAAGCAATGAAACATATGGCTTACCTGTTGAGATAAAGAGGTCGTTTTTGTTTGATAACATACATAAATCAGCGCACTGAATTTAAAATAAAACATACAGGCATCTGTACATATGTCAGGGAAAAGGGCTGTTCTAGATTGCACTGAGACTGACTCCCGTTCGGTTTTTAAGAGGCCCCAGGCAACTAGAAGGCATCAAGGACACCTGGGTGAGATTTTATTAAAGTATGAAATGAGAGGTCACACATTCCCTTCCCTCACATGACATCCCGCTGCTCGCTTTCTTTTCCTGCCTATTCTCCTCGGCGAGGCGTTTGATGAGTTATCCATGAAAGTGTTTTTCATTAATCCCCTTAGGGACCTCCGCATTGCTCTTTCCGTAGCAGATACAAATTTAATTCCTGATGTGTCTGTTAGATGCGCGCCGTGTCCGTCAGGTCTTTTAATTAATGGTACCTCAGTGTATTTATCTGAAATTCAGGACCTTGCGCTAGACAATGGAATTGTTCAACTACAGAATTTGCGAATTGGTGAATTTAACTTGCCAGTTGACAAGGCAGTGATAGAGTCTATGTTTAAAAGAGGCATAGCACATGTAATTGATGGTGCTTGGGATTTTTTTATTAAATTATTTTATTTTTAAAATAACTATCAACTCCTGTCATGGGCAATACTGTTTTATTCCTTTTACTCTGTTATTACAAATGGATACTCACTCTACACAGTAGAAATCCTATTCTATTCAGTGAAAACTGTTTAAATTACACCGACTTTTTCAGTACAATAAAAACCGTCTGTAATGCCATAATCATCACAGGAATCCCCCTCCAAAAAAGCCATATTTTCAAAAGAGGGTATTATCAGTACATTTGAACTGTCACAGAAGACTGGCCGGCTTGCTTTGCCAAGTTCATTTGAATTTATTAGCTGCACAGTGTCATTGTCAGCTTGTTATCAAGGCAGGCACAGCCAATTCTGACTAACTGGCACCTTCCTGTATTGCACTCAGTTTGTGAGATACTGTAACAACATATTTTTTTCCACATTTACTGATACCACATAACTTGGCAGTTTGTTGTAGTAAAATATTGATGACTTTAAAGTGATACCATCACACATCACAGAACACACTAATAGAAATATGCTGTTACCATGTGCTGAACAGGTTTGTGGTTTATAGAGAAATATGATGATGATTTTTTAATGGAAAAAGGACTACAGTTAGAACGTCTTAGAGGATCTTAGTGTCATTTTACTGATCCTACATTCTAATGTCTGTATTTCCAATGGATATGATTAAATATTATTAGGCATTTGGATGCTCTTAATACAGTTGTTTTTCTAAGTCTCTAGAATGTCTTCTCACTTGCAGCTAATTTGTATGCTGCTCTTAACGCTTCTGTTTGGGCTAGCTTTAAGTACCACAAAGCCTTTAATTGTGAGGTTTTACATTTTGCAATTAAAATCTACCCTTATTGCTCTGAGCAATGAATGATGAGCCTTTGATGTTCTTTAATCAGTTGAGATGTATTGTGTTTTAAGGAGCATAAAGATGCAAGATACATTTCTGATTTTGAATTGACATACCCTTCTACCTTTGAAGATGATAGAATTTCTGGCTTAAAGCATTGAAATTCAGTCCCTTGAAATCCCCCCCAGATAATATTGATTTTTATCTATGATTCAAAAGTGGACAAACAGGATTATAGATGGCTCATTCACGGCTCCATATGACCAAGAATGCAAAAAAAAAAAAGAAACTGTTTAATGAAATACAGAAAATAATGCAGCACATGTGTGGTATTACTGGTTAGACATAAAAAAAACTTAGCTGGAAATAGCAGCGAACACCCTATTATAACTTGTGGTTATGAGCAAGTATGACCTCGGTTTCCACATCTTGGTGAAGTTCTCATGATGATGACTCATTTATGGTAATGTTACACATGCACATTGCGTTGGGGCAAATCTGTTTTGTTTTTCCCAGTTTTGTTTATTTTGAAAAGGAGATGATAGATGACAAATGCATTGGCTGACAGCTACTGGCCTGAACCAGCTCCCCTTATACTTGAGAAATACTTGAGAATGTGAAAACAAATTTAAAATTGTACAAAAGCCTAATGCACTGCAATCAATGTTTATCTGGTTGTGTTTATTTCTACTTTTGTCCATTGAAAATGTCATTATGATGTAATATTTTGTAAATACTAATCCTGAATAAGAGCAAACATGTTCATGTTGGACAATACTGCATTTCAGTGAAGCTTTATGTGGCAGTAGCATACTACCTCGGACTTCACACAGACTAAAAAAGAAAATTATGGCAGTAAAAAAGTGGTGCAAGAAAAATGATAAGCAATTCTGTTGTCCCTTTATGCTGGTGACCAGTAGGTCAGTATAAATCTGCTCCTTTAATACAACTATATACCCAGTCAGTACACACCTTTCCTCTGTATTGGGGAAAGCAGAGGAATGTGGTGTACATAAACTGTTGCACAAAATGAGAGACAGGTTTTCAAGAAAGCATACCTGTGCACATCATCAACTCCAGTAGCATATAGATTTGTCTTTGGCACAGTAAATCTTCTGTTGTACATTTGACAGAATGGATCATTTAAAATAAACACATGCAATACATTTGGCACACATCTTGCTTCCACTGAAGTTGTGGACAGGACATTTGTTTACAAACATTCCTCAGAGAACTGCTGTTAGGATAGATGCAGGTTACATGTAGCTAGTATGTTTATTTAAATTGCTGAAAACTAAGATTATATTTATACCTAGCATTAAATATGAATTCATACTATGTCAGTTGTTCAAGTGCTGTCTTTAACTGCACACATTAAATATGGTATGTCTTACATACTAAATGTAATAATAGATTTTAATATCTTATTGGTGGTCATATACACACTGTGAATGAACGTGGAAGTTTGGGCTTAATGCTTTCAGTCATTACTTGTAAGCATAACACGAAATATTAAAGACATGGTTCTATAAAGTTCAAGTGGAAGCAAACACTTGTGATTAAAAAATATATAGACTGCATATATCTGACATGGACAAATACATTTGGCCACTTGATTAGTACTGATTTTCACCATCTGTTAATGGTTACCGAGGATTTAGCCCTGACTGAACACCATAGCTGCTAAATTCGTGCAGTTCCTGGAAACAGATCTCTCAGCAAGCAAATTAACAGGAGCAGGGATTCGGCAATAATGGAGCTGCTCGGCTTTTGTTTCCCTGTGACAGATGGACAGTGTGTGCTCAAATTGAATTCAGCTTTAATTGCATTGTGCCGTTTAAAATTTATCTGCTTCACAGATTTTGTTTACAGGTTTATGGGATTCTGAAATGTCTGCGAGATTTTTTTCTTTCCTCTCTTCCAATACAGAGAGATAAAGCACACTGTAATTCTTTGGGCCTGTGGTATTCATTACCACTCTTTGCCCTCCAGGGGGAAAACGTTCAATAGGGCAGATAGATTTTTTTTTTTCCAAACGTACACTTAACTGATACATAAGATTGCAAATGTGGGCATTGTAACTCCTGCCTGCTCAGATGTACAATGCACAATTCAGGGATCGGTGAACAGAATATAATCACATCTGTCTTCTTTTTTCTTCTTTTTTTTTGGTCATCCTTCCTGCTTGTACTTACATGGACTTTTATGTCTTTTGTGTTTTACTGCATTGGGCATGTGCTAGCTTTTTGTGTGTCTTTAGTGCTTAGTACATTGCTGATGTGTCTAAAAATAGAACAAAACATAAAAAATAACAATCATTCAAAGTCTGATGTATATTGTGTACTTTTGTTTCTTTTTTCATTTAAAAGTTATTCATACGTCTGGAATTGACAGAAGAGAAAACCTAAATTCAGGCACTTTTGTCTGAATAGTTCGGTGGGAGACAACAGCTAATAGCTTTGCAAAAATGTAGTACAAGTAAAGTAGGTTGGGATGTGGGAATATGGGATAAAGTGTCACGTAAACATGAGTAAATATCAAATTGAACTGATTTTAATCTGTTCACACCACTGTGACTGTGGTGATGCACACTCTACTCTTCCATTGGTTTTGTGTGTATGGTCAACGTGAGCAACACGTGCTACTTTGTTACTGCTGAAGAGAACTGATAAAAGCTGTTTGGCTAGTACATATATCCTGCAGGGAAACATGACAGCAAAGACCACAGGTGTCCAAATGATTGGTGCTAAAATTAGAATCCATTGAGGATGCACAGGTTCTACTGTTGAGATTTGGCCGTGGCATTTGTTGATTGAGTGACAGCTATGTGGGAGGGGCTGATCTGAGGTGCTGTGGGTTATGTCAGAGAGGACTCGGCTCGTCAGATTGGAGACCCATGGCCCACACGTAGTCTGCACACCTTATGTCTCATGCTTCTCATGCTGTTCCTATGAAGATTAGACCATAATCCTAGACCTCACCCTCCATTTTCCCATCCGTCAGCCTGACCTCCCCTTCTGCTGAGCCCGAATACTGTAGTTTTCACACAACTTCCATTTACATTGTAGGACACCTTGGAACCAACAACGACACAGTATTATTAATTCAGCTTATTTTAGAGAAATTGAATTAGATTGAGTTTTCAGTAGCTTCCGTTCACAATGTGTTTAGACTAACTTTGCTTTGGTAGATGGACAGGTGAGAAGTTAAGGGCTCTCTCCTTTTTTATGATTAGTTCCATTATTATGCATCCTTTACACCCACCAGCTGAGAATCACAGCTCTGCCAATTTGCACTCAGCCCCCTAAACCTGACCTCCATTAATTCCCACTGTCCTCCTTTTGCTTCTGGAAGGAACTCTGTAGCTTCAGATTCCCGCACTATAACCACCCCTCCACTACCACCTTGAATCAACTCTTATCATATATGCAAAATATGCCCTCCCTGCCCTGCTAAGGCAATGCTAACTTTGCCTTATCTTCTCTCCCTCCACAATGCCCCGGTAACCAAAATGCTAACTGCACCATCTGTGAAAGCAGAGGCGTAGTCTGCATTTCCTTTTAAGGAGAGGTTAAGTATAAGGATGAGTGTATTTATGGACAGAGTGTGTAGTGGTAAGACCTCCACCCAGTCCCCCTTCTTTTCTAGCATGTTTGGAGAAACAGTCAACGGTCTTTACTCGGCTGTTCTACATGTCCTCGTTTAAGCGTGGGCAATCCTCTCAGAGGACAGAATGACCGTTTCCCAACTTGAAAGTGGATTTCACCTCCTAGGTATTTGTGGTCAGCGTAGGGTGTGCCAACCTCGGGTTCCTCGTGCGCCTGCTGTTACTTCATCAGAATCACTCTCAAGAGGGTGACCCAATCTTTACTCTGGGGAATGGACCGGGGATCATCTCTGCTCTTCTGTTTACATTTGGAAAAGCTGACCTTCAGAGTTGGATTCATGTGACAGAGTTAACATTCCTTTTTTTTCTTGCCCACACTATTAAAATTTACTGTTTATATTCATGCATAAAGGAAAAAGTGACTTTACTGGTTGACGGAGTTCCGTATTTTACAGTCGAACACAAATACAACCAGTACAAACTCGTGTGGAAGAAGAAACTATTAAACAAATAAACTGGTCACAGTCTTATGTTGTGTGCGGTCCCCCTTTAAATGGCTTAAACATTTTTTTTTTCTCACAGCAAATGTTTTTTGTGACCCGTGGAATGGGACAGGAAATGCTTATTTCCCATTTGCAGTCCCTGGTGTGGAGGAGGACGTGCCCTCTGTCTGCAGTTATGCTGATCTGTCCTGCCGAAGGAAAGCAATCTGCCAGACGAGAGTGACTAAAAGAGCTTTTTATAGCGCCAGTGCATTTTTCCCATTTCAGGCATGACATCACAACAATCGAGGATCATATTCAATGCCATCATCAGATAGAGACCAGCCCCGCAGTCGAGCCACTCTGCTCTGGAGACAGAGTAACTGCTTTCACTCACACCCGTGTGTATCTGTCACTACACAAAGGGAGGCCATTCAGTGCACACTATTCCTTTAACCATTCTAATTTAAGAGAGCATGTTTATTTTGATATTTACTCACAATTTTTCTTTTAAGCTGTGCTATCAGCCAAATGAATAATCTGGTAAATAGCAGAAAGAGACTAGTAGTTAAAGTTAAGGACAGACTGCCAAGTGGCAGGGATTTAATACCATCCTAAATAAAGTGGATTGTTCACTACCACGAAAGGATAAGAATTTCATGGTCTGAACTCATTTTGATAATTTGATCATGATTTGTCTCTCTCCCTCTCTCTTTGCTGGGCCTGGGAAACTGAGCAAATTATGTTGTTTTTTGAGTGTTGTGGAGTAGATGTAAGCCTCATTTAAAAACTAGCCAATAGAACTGAGGGTTGGGGGGGGTGCAAGCTAAAAACTAACTGGAGACAGAAAAGGTTTTGTTCCTGGAATGCTACTGGGAGAACAAAGATCAATTAACTGTGTATAAATAAACAGTGGGGGAAAAAGCAACCATTACAATGTAGGAGTAGTCTCTTCTTGGCCCTAGAGGCCTGCAGAGTGACGTTTCATTAAGTGGAACCGAAGTCCTGTGGCCTTCCATAAACACACATTAATTAAGGAATTTGAAAACAAAATTTCTGAGCTAGCAATATGTTAATGATCATGTGACACAAGGCCCTGGAAAGAAAGGTGCAGCAAAGGTCATAAAATAAGCATGAAGCATTTAATGCATGCGCTTGGCAGGATTTTCTGCAAATTAGCTGGGTATTGGCTTGTCTAGAGCAAATTAAGGAGGATTTTGCTTCAGTTGCTAATTTTGACGCACACATACGTGGGTTTATTTGCACAGATGGGTGAAGGTTTATTGGTCTTGGTGTCAAAAGGGATGCTGAAAAGTGTATGTGTATATGTGTGTGTGTGTGTGTGTGTGTGTGTGTGTGTGTATGTATATACATACATACATACAAATAGATAATGTATTAACTTTTTATTGGAAACAGAATAGGATGCACCAGTTAATGTAACTGTATGCTATGAAGTCATACAATGAATCATTATCTTCATTAAGCAGTTATCTCATTACTCCATCATCTTCATTATGCATGTTTTCTGAAAGGTTATGAACAGCACAGTCAGTGATTTAAAACAATATTCTTATATTGACCACATTGACCGTATGTCATTATGTGAACCTGACTATTATAAAATGGATACGTTTCATTAGGGTGGAGTGCTTTAAGCTCCATGCTGAGTTCTGCTCAGCACTTATTCTGGAACTCAGATTCTGGGCTCACAATGACACACTGAGCACCTCACCTGTTTTTGGGAGAGAGCCTGTGTGCAGGGAAATGTCAGAGACTGGTGTCACTCAATGTTGCTCCACTCAGCAGTGAGGATGGCCATTGGGAAATTAAATGCCAATACCATCTGTTTTCTGTTTCTTCCATTGTAAAGAGGAAAGAAAATCTTAACAGAGAGCTCTTCCTCAGACCAAAAGTGTTTGTGTTATTTATTCATTTCTTTTTTTTGTTTAAGTTATCTTGT
This sequence comes from Megalops cyprinoides, assembly GCF_013368585.1. Classification (NCBI taxonomy): domain Eukaryota; kingdom Metazoa; phylum Chordata; class Actinopteri; order Elopiformes; family Megalopidae; genus Megalops; species Megalops cyprinoides. The sequence continues at coordinate 23,243,668 of NC_050593.1, forward strand.
AGGGTCATGTCAAAGATGTTTAGGGGAGAGGTACATCGTCTGATGAAAAAAATTCAAGTCATTGCTACGGAATACTTCCATTGGTACCAGCATTAAATTATGAAGTCTGTTGGCATTGCCAGTGCCAGTCAAGTCTGATCCTGTGTGAATCTTTCAGCTGTGCTTTTTTTTTGTTGTTTTTTTTTTGTGTCGTTAGATGGGTGTCGAGTGATGAAAATATTCAGCGGTACTGAATGCTTATTCTGGTGGTAATTCAATTAATTGTCAACTTGTAATTTCTCAGTTATGTTATTTATAATTTAAGGCACAGATGGAAAAGGTGCCTTGACTTTGTTTAGTCATTTTTTTTCTGTTTGGGGAAAAAAAAAAATCTCCTGACTCTGTAAAATGGGCAAGGATGACATCTGTGGATTTGGGCCTGTTCATATCTTTTGCGGGGCCTTTAGGGAAATAAATATCTGAGAACATTCAGTGAAATGAAGCTCACTCAATAAATCAACCTGACACAATAAACACTTCTGGCACCGGAGCCCTCCCTCTGCTAAGGCACCACCTACCTCTCGTTCTGTTCCTCCACTACCAAATGGTGCCTCCCCAAAGACCTGTAAATCAAATCCGCACACAAATACGCCGAGAATTTATTTGGAATGGGCTTTTTTGTTCTGTTTACGCTTGATCGTTGGATGGGACCGAGTCCGATGATAAATCTGGACCCGGAGCGCTTGAAAACGCAGGGGTTGTGCCTGTTGCGCGGTCGCGCCATTTATAAATCATAAATCCCGAGCTTTTCTAACAGCTTTGTTGTCCACTGGTAGGAAAGAGAATGTCGAATGAAAAGAGAATGTGTTCTCTTCGATCTGTCCCACTAGCACAGGGCCGGGCTGCTGAATATTTCAGGACATTGGGATCCAATTAATTGATTCATTCAGGAGAAGCGTGTTGGGAGTCTGAATCTTTTATTGTGGGACTAAATGTTTGTAATGACAGGTTATGGGAAATAGAGCAAATCAAGCACTTCATATGAAACCATGCCGCATTGTCGCTGCAAGTCCCTCTACAGCCAAACTAGGCCATATGACCGTTGGCACCATTTTAGTCGACACATCAATCAGTGCATTTGGTCCCTTCTTCTTAGTTGCCATTCAGTCAGAGAAATCCTTTCATCTACCTTTCATAAAAACTGAAGATAGCCACAATAGTGTGGTCTAAATTTAGGAATACTGAAAGATGTCTTTAAAAGGACATTTATGTGTAAGTAACAGTAAAGGAAAGGGTTATTATGTTGTACCGTATACATTTTGTTCAATGATGTAGTGAAGGAAAAATCCCATTGTCTGTTGCTGTGATTTGTGTTTGACCTCAGTGGATGTTAGGTAGTGATAGAAGAGTAGTTTTGACCCTGTACCAGCCCCAATTGTCAAGCCATGATCTTGTAAGAAAGGGTGACTAAATTCATAACTAATTCATATTATCACAGCAGCAATAGAGAAACATCCTGAAATAGGAATGTAACAACATACCCACAAGAGGAAATTCACACTTGTTCCTCCACACCTTTTGTAACACGCTGCTGTGTTTCACATGACTATTATATAAAATCATATCAGCTCTGGGCAAGTGAAACTTAAATCAACAAACTTCCAACATGTTCTTATGGTTTTTGGGCACAGAACCAGTTATAATGAAACACTGAGCAACTACCATTTCATTTAGTTTATTTGCTTATTTAAGTGCAATTTCACTGTGTGGAGCATGGGTTTGTTCACTAGTTAATGAAACTGTTACTGAATTTGAAGACATCCACATCACTTTTGGTTTATTGTTTGAAGACCTTGTAAAGTTCCCCTTGTTGGATTTGAAATGCTTTTTGCCAATGGATGAGAAAATAAAAACAGTCCAAATGCACACTTTTGTAGGATTCCTGTTAGAAAAAATGTCCAGTTGCATAAATATGTTATTTGTAATATATCTGGTGATCATTTTTCATAGAGCAGCCATTAGTGTATTTTAAGTTGTACAGTATGTGTTCCAACATTGTCTAGTAAATAGTTTTGTTTATACTGAAAAATCTATATAATATACCCAGGTATCATTGTTGCACCAAATATGTTTTACTCTTATTACCTAGTAAAACTGACATAGGGACTTTACCTGCCATGCAAGCCAAAACAGGAGGCAAAAAATAGCTGAAATGGGCATGCGTGCCTTTTTCCTTTATTTCTATACGTGAATTTTAATGCAACACTGATAGCCCTCTAGGGTGTATACACCAGAGTGTTGTGCCTTTGCATACTGCGCTTGTTCCTAACAGTATGTCATATGTACATATGTGTGGTATGTGGAGATTTGGATTGAGGAATCTAGAGAGTGAGCAATCAAGCCAGTCAACTGGCTAGTATTTACGTAGTAGTAATACCAGCCATATAGCAACACAGTGCTTAATGAATTTATCAATGTTTGCTATGGCAACACACATGGTAACGGTCCGTTAATGATCATATTTTTAAACCTGAGGCCAGAATATATTTTTCCTTTATCTGACTGCACCGTGTGTATGATTGCTCAGTGTTATAAATGGCACGTACTTAGCAAGCAGAGAGAAAGGCATTGTTTACAACTGGCCCCACACAGTGAATCTGTCCAGTGTAAGGTAATCTGCAGTAATAAGCTCCATTTGTTTTGTTTAGCTCTTTAACAGAGGGAGAGAGAGGAAGAGAGAGAGAGTGGGGGGAGAGAGAAAAAATCTCATTTCAAATCCTACTAACCTTCTTATCTGTATTTGTTCAGTTGTTTTTAATGCCACATACTGAAAGAATTTCAATGGCTGTTCTGCCATGAAGTCATTTGTTATCCTTCAGCAGGCTTTCGTCTCCCTATTGTATGACAGCCCTGGAGTGCTTGAATCTTCCAGATGGAGCAACACAGACACACACACACACACACACACGCACACACACACACACAGACGCGCACGCACACACACACACACACACACAGTCTGAAAGAGAGACACACCCCCTCCTCACGGCTCTTTTAAGTATGACATAAATATCTTCAGCTCTTGGTATGGGGAGAAGAAACAGTGTCAGGTTTTGCAAAGCTTCTCTTTTCATCTAAATGTAGACATTAAAGATGTTGAAACACAACGAGGCTACACATTTGTTTTTTGTGTCCCCTTCTTCTTTGTGATGGTTTTCCATGTGCTTACATGGGGGGTCACGGCAGAGAGCAGTGGTGCTTGATTACGTTGTTTACGTCTGCCCAATTGCTGCCATTTGAAATGTGGCTTGAGGAAATGCAATTCACACGTTTCCCCAACCCGTGTAGAAAGCTGTGGTGCAGTAGACACAGGGATGCACTCCATAGAGAACTATATGTGTGACAAACTTAAAGAGAAGTGCTGGACTTAATGTCAGATTTTCATACGTACCCCTGAAGCAAACTTCATGTTTCTCGATTTAAAACGTTGTAAAAAGTTGTAGCAATAGCTGTATTTCCATCCTATTGTGGCAGTCTTGGCACTTTTACCAGAAAAGTTGTTTAGGACTGTGAATGAGGACATATTTAAGTAGTTTTGTTCATACATCTCATCGTCATCACATTTTTTTGAGTGTTGCTCATTTGTATTTTTCTTTTGCAAAAAGTGATATTAAGAAAATGTTTGCCTTCAAAATTGTAACAAAATTGTTACAGTTAAATATTTCTGTTTTATAAACAAAAGTTACATTTTAAGATTTATATTCTTACATGGATATGTGTGTTTTTTCAAGATTTGTTTCTGTACACTGTCATTGCCAAATAACAAAATTTTGTTAGTCAGAGTTAAGGACAAATAATGATTTTATTGAATGTGGGCCTTTCATTTAACTATTTGTGTAACTTGAAATGTCTATGATTACTTTAGTGTTTATTTTTGTTAAAAATAAGAAAACAGGTCAGCTTACCATTATTTCCTGGCTGTTTAGATATTCTGTACTCCATAATACACAAATAACTCATAGTCATGACTACCATGGGGTAAACAAGTTAACGTAAATTTCAAAGTAAACAATGCTTGAGGATGTGTACAGTTATTTTTAGAACACTGCTGTTTTCAAGAGCTCTCTTTAATGTCTTTAATTATGTCTTTTGTTGTTCTGTTTTGTGTTTTGTTTTGTCTTGGGCCCTGCTGTGTCTCTCTGCGGCGGACTTCTCCACACACAGGTTGGTCTTTTGTTTCATTTAAGACAGCTCTTTAGATTCCTAAATCTATCCAGGTGCGCTTTGTGCTGTCAGGCCGCATCCCATGGAAGAGCTGCCTGCTTCACTTTTAACTTGTTGTGCCATGCACCATCTTAAAACTTGGCCACCTTACCAGATACAGATGAGAAGCCTAGTATCAAGTCCTTTATTAGGCGCACTAAATAAGTCAAAATGGTAGGCAGTGGAGTTAACATTCTACATGTACTTCATCTGATATTCTTACTTTACTATTAAATAGGCAGTGTTTTCATGAAATATTCATTTCATTCCCTGTATTTTAGTCATTTTTACTCTTTGCTCATATTAGCCTCTATTTGTTCCCATGATTATAGATCTGTTATTGGATTTCTCTTACTGAAAATTGGGAGTTACCCAACCCCCCCATCCTACATCCACATACACCGGTACAAAGTAAATCCAAACCAAACGCTAATGAAACAAAATGCTGTATTTAGTTTTGTTTTAAGAGTTTAATACTTGTTTGTTGTTTAAAGTATGCATATCCAGTATAATATATTACAATCTAAGAAACACACTGTGGTCCTTGTTTGGTCCTGGAGTAAAGGTATGAGGCCAGCTCTTGAGTGTGGATGCACAGCTTTGTCTGACTCTCCCAGTCCCTGGTGAGAGCCTTAATTGCATTTTGTGTCTCACAGTAACTGCCTAAGCAATGGTTTCCCTCCCTGCCGATGCCTGAGTTTTCAAGCTCTGTTACTCTGTGAAGGAGACCATTGCTTTGCCAAGGAGAAATTACTTAAGATAAAAGAATTTAAGATGGGGTGTCTTCAGCTTTAAGGACCTTATCTGCTGCCTGTGACATTCAGTGCTTATTTGCTTCCTGTGCTCAAATTCATTCAAAGAAACACTGATGTTGGAACACAAAAAAGCACGTAAGTACTTACCTTCATGTACAAAATGTGTCTTTGTTTGACATTACTCAGACGTATACAAACATGTCCCACTTCATGTTTTCCAATATATACAAATGTGCCCAGGTTTGTCTCTCTTAAGCTTTCACAGATCATATGACCTGAATAAGTCATTCAACCAAACTGAAAGAACCCGAGAGAACAGCTGCACGACGTTATACAACTGCAAAGCCCTCAGAAATAAAAGGAGCATGTTTAAGAAGTCATGTATAGCAAAAGTGGAAGTCTTTTTACTGGAGGCTGACGATGTTTAGGGCAAAGGAATGATGTAAGCTTTCTATTTTGGTGCCTGGCTTAAAAAATTGTTTATGGGACAATGTAATTTTACATTAATGGCTCTGTATAGTTCAAGTGGCTGGAAAAAAGATGCGTGATATCCACAAAACTAAGGTAAATGTTAAATATTGAAGGTTGTTCAAAAAAACGTACTGTTCTGCAATTGAAGTATATTGTGGTTTGCTTAAATAAAAGTAAGTGTAAGTTCCATAACCACTGAAAAATGATAGCTATTACATAGTCATCTTGTGCGATTTAGTCTGGGAGACTTACGACAGTAGACCTCAGCACCCCATTTTAAACTTAATGGAGCCATAGTTTAATTTTACAATGACTTGATTGACAGGTGCTTTATATATCTCAACAGTAACCTCTGACATTGTATATTAAAGTAGGATTAAAGCAAGGTGCTGGCATGTATTAAGAAATTAAGTCAGGTCTCTTAAAGCACTGACAGCTTTTTCAGTTTTTTTCCCCACTCTCAGACAGCAGTATAAATTTGCTGTTGCTCAGTTTCAGTTCATTTTAAACAACTGCATGTTAGTGTAGCATTCTGTGTAATCCCAGGAAACAATAGTTGATATTGTGTTGCTCTTATATGATTGTGCAGTGTACATGAAAGTGCAAACATACAGACTGATCTAGTAGACAGTGCTTAGTGTACATAACATGAGACATCAAACCACATTTTTAGATGTTTCCCTGTGAATAATCAAGTAAACTGCAGGGTAACAGCCCAATAAAGATGGCTCCATGCGTCCTTCCTGCTGCAGGATGACTGGCCTTATTTTTTACATTGTTATAAATCTTACATGCTTTGTTGTGAGACTTACAGTACAATTGATTTAAAGTCACTTGTTTGTGTCTGTTTTCCTTCATCTATGAATTTTGTGAAGAGTCCGGCATGAAGACAATGAACCAACAAAAGATTGTTTTAACAGCTGTGTGTCTTTGATTACACACTTCTTTGAAGTATTACTCTGAGTTAGCCTTTGAACTTGGATGGAGATCAGAAATGAATCTGGCTTCTTTTTGATGTAAAAAGGGGGGATTTTATTGTCAGAGTGATCATATACTGTTTCCAGCCATTTTGAGGACAAGTCGGTGTTGGTTTTCAATGGAGGAAAGAGTGAGAGGGACACAGAGGGAGGGGGAAATGCTCCCATGCACTGTATACCCAGAGAGAAAAACGCATGTTATCTGCTGTGTGCTTGTATTCACCTAAATAGGAGCAACATGGAATATTTGAGTGATACTGGTCTGTTGCCTGTTCAGCCCAGTTGTACAGCTTGTTTCCAAAGCCCTTCATTTCTGTAGTACAGCATATTACTGTAGTACAGCATATTACCCTACAGCAACCATGCAACAGGAAAAAAAGACATTCTGTGTCACTGATATCCCCCATTTTGAAATATGACTGTTCTGTCTCAATCACGTGCTAGATCTCAGACTGCAGAGGAGTCAAACTTATTAAAATATTTATATTCAATTTCCTTGCCTCATTGGACAGCAATAAAGTTAATGTTGGAGGTACTTGTTGTATTGGCAAAAATCTCAAATACTATTATAGGATTAAGTAATTCAACACTAATCTGAACGGCTTGGGTTTTTTGTTCTTAGTAATGCCTTTAATCTTGGAGCAGTTTTATAATGGCAACAAGTCGATGCCGGAAAAGCAGATTAGTTCAATTTCATGTTTTTAAGGGAGAGCTAGCTAGGAGTATTCTCCTTTGAAATGTATTAGTTTTATAGATGTCCCGTCTTCTTAATAAACACTAAGTCATTTATATGAAGATCTCTATCACAATGTGAAACAGCAGACAATGTACCAGGAGAGAACACATGATTTTATATAAGACCGGAGGTCTTTACAAATATTTACAAATAATTTCGTAGGCACTGGATGGGTTCAGTGATACGTATACTTAACATATGTATAGTGGTTGCATGAGAATTGTTCTCCCATTAGTTAATGGTCTCAGCCCTTAAACATAGTCTATTGATGTGTACTTTGCCTCTCTTCAGAAACATCTGGTTCAAGTGGCTTTTCTTGTTCAACTACTGCGAGGCCCATAGACTATACGGAAACAAAATTAAAGAACATGCCCTATATCTGTCAGATTCATTGAGCGAACACGCACATTGTTTGATTTATATTCTGCTCTGGAATATATGCAATTTTTTATTGTTAATTTTCATTGCAACAAGGACAAAGAAATGAATGGCCCCTATACTTCAAATGACCCACATAGGGCTATACAGAAAATAGATTATGTCTCCAAATCTGTATGTACAGAATGCTCTACTTAAGCAACGTGATAGCTGCAAATGCTAACGCAAGTCCTATAATCCTATATTGAGTTGATCCTCAAATATTACATTTTATATCTTATTTCTTCTCTTTATCTATTTTTGAGTAAATTGCAGACACAATTTCAAAGGACAGAGTAAATATCTAACTACTGGGGGGAAAAATAGATATTTTTACATTATGTCCTACATTTTGTCAGCTAAAATCGGGATATAGCCTGAGCGAGGAAAAAAGCATGTTCCTCAGTTGTCAAAAGGCAGTAAGTAATGATTAAAATAGCAGTGTGAAACGCTGGGAGATTAAAGTGATGCTAATGATAAGTGAGAGAAGAAAAGGGCAAGCTATATTTTAATTCCTGGGAGAATGGTTAATGACTTCTATTGCCTGAGATTAAACTAAACCTGTCTCATCAGCTTTTTCTGCTCTGTGAAAAAAAGGCTTTCTGCACTTTAATTTATTAAACTCTTTTAAGGAAGTACATTGATCTGCATAGGTTAAACTTTCAAAATTTGGGCAAAATGCACCACAAAACTGTCTTCAAGAGCCAGGCAGTTTAGTAGCTCCAGGCACACTCTCAGTATTATAAAGAATTCATTATCTATGAGCTGCCACGTTTAATCAGAAAATATCAATTATTTAAAGGGAGAGGTTTGTTCCTGTTTAAAGCAAGAGAATGGTCCTATTTACTGACAGACTAGATTGAATTGACAAGAGCAGCAGAGCTATATGTTGCCATTTATCTTGCATATGAACATTTTTCCTCTTTTATATTTTTACGCATTCTGTTCACTATCTTCAGATTTCTTTTCCAGCATTATATGAGGGTGAACATGTACATTTAAGTAATTAGTGGGACACATAGTGCAGTAAGATAGAAAGTAAATACTTTATCTTTCCGACACCTCAATGAATAAGACCCATGTTGTAATAGTTAAAGCCCAGCAATAAGACATGGCCTGCGTGACCTATGTCATAAAACTGTATGATTTTATTGACGTGACACAGCCCTGATTCAGCACCATTCATCACTCTTGTTTTCTTTTGGCATGTCCCTCATGAAGGTAGAGAGCGATGCCAGAAACCGTAAGGCTTAACGCATGTTTTTGACGGTAATTAGCATGCATTCCGATCCACTGAGCCTCGCAGAGCAGCAGAATCCTTGCAGCCGCTATTCTTTATCAGCACCGGGGTGATACAAGTCATTGAACATTCTGCTGACAGCAGATTATTTTTGTTTTTATACAGATGTCAGGCTTGAGTTGGTGGTGTTTTTCGTGCTCACTGTGGGCCCCCTTACCGTTATCCAATCTCCATTGAAGAGACGGGAACAACAAAAAGAGGACTGGGAAAAACACGTCTGATATTTTTTGTAGGCTGTCTGTGGATCTGTCGCTGTGATCCTACAGTAGCAACGTGGCAGAACCCACCCGGTGCAGCAAATTTGCAGAAAGTATGAACTAATGCAACCGTAAGAACCACCTGCAGACAGTTCTGCCTAATGCTACCATGAGAACCTAACCAGTACAGCAGGCAAGCATGCAGTGTTGCTTAATGCTACGATAAAAGCACCTGCAGACTCTACTGCCTACTGTTACCATAAGAACCATCTCATTACAGCTTCCCCCAGCACTGCTGGATGCTACTATAAGAACCACCTGCAGATGGTACTGCATAATGCTACCTTAAGAATCCAGACAGGACCGTCTACTGTTACCGCAAGTCATTTAGACAGTGGACTGATTCTCACTGTATATTAGGTAAAAGTAACATCAAATGTCCAAACACTTTCACAGCACACTCGAAATGTGCGCTACATTAAAAATAAATTTCAAATGTATTTGTTTACGTATCTTTAACATTTATTTAACATTTATCTTTGTACAATGAATTCTCAGTTTCAATAACACACACATTTACTGCCTGCTGACTGTAATGAACACAGCATTATGGGCCAGTCCAAGGTCTGATTACAATGGCAACATTCGGTGCTGTGATTGATATCAATAACATTGACGACTGTTGACGATGTGCAGAATCCAGAAAAGTGAGCTTGAGGAACTGTGCAATTGAACCGCATTGCATGGTGTCCTTAATTTTGAGCAATGAATGGAAGCAAGTCAGAGCACAATTCTCTAAGAAAGATTAAATGTGAAAATTGTTTTGCAGCGTCTTGTGTTTATTCTAAAAAGCATGGCAAAAGAGCAGCAGCAAACATACAGTACATGTTTGGGTTTCACAGCCTTCATCAGTGTTTGTCATGTTATGTTTTTACATGTGAGAAATTGGCATGTTGGTCTGTGAAATCGCAGCTATATTTAATGACCTCTGCGGCTACTAGATAAGTAGTGCTCTCAAAGATTTCATGGTTCATGGCCATGATTGGGAATTTGCCCTAAGTAATTGTAAATCAACTAATTGATTATGTGTCATTTGTGCTAACTGACACAGGTGGATTAGGCACCACAATGATCTTTGCTCCTTTGTTTTACACGGTTTTTATAGTCTTTGAGATGACACAGCGATGACTGCAAAGTCTAAACATGTTTGATTACTCCGCTCCTGTACTGTGTTTGGGGAAGTGAATGAAAGGCAACATTGTTTTGAATCAAAAAGGCTTTGCTTCAGTCCTTCCCACATGCGTAAGGACAGAGGGGTTTATGGTCAGGTTGAAACTCGGTGTGAAACACTCATATCATTCACGCCAATATTCATCGGTTTGTGGTAGTTATAATTTAGTATTTCTGTGTCATTTTTTTTTTGTCCTTGTAAGTGGTGGGGAAGGAGTGAAATGCATGATTTCCAGGAACTTACAGGAATAACCATGTCATTCAGTCCATCATATTACTGGCACAGGCAATTTCGCTAAGCAAGTTTGTCATTAGCCATGATACTGTAGGTGATAGCTTGCAGCTGGTTCTCTACCTTATGCTGTGAGACAGAGTTCTGCTGGGCATCTCACCCCGTCAGCTTCATACTCATATATGTTTCCATAATGCATTTACACATAGCATGTATAATGCAGTGATACAAAAAAGTTTTTCTCTTGCATGGTTCATTTTAAAATTAGCCAACAGTATGACTGTGAAATCCTTATTTTGAACAACTTGATTCTTTAACCATTAGCATAGTTTTATTTTTGAATATTAAATTGGCATAGCAAGAGAAGTCAAAATAATCACAACATTTTGGCGCATCTGCAAGACATTCTCATTGTCTTTGTGGGTATTTTTCCAAAAATGGACTCCTGAAAAAAATCACCTTAATAATGCACATATTTTGTCACATATTTATAGCTATCCCCTAGACATCAGTATGTCACAGTTGTTGTTAGATCCCCATTGGTTTCAATTAAAATCTCTCTGAGGCAATAAAAATAGCCAATTAAATTGGAGCAGCCACTTCAGAGGTAGAGATGGACTGATTAAATTAACCTTGAATATCAACTGGGGTTAAAAATAAGCTTAACTGTGTATTTATAACCACATGCTATATTTGACACTAAACTATCCTAATCATACAACACTATACAGTATTACTGACTGTTTGGAAACACTAATCTTCAAGGAGTATACCAAACTCCTTCAGACTTATGCAAATACACTGTGTGAACCAGATTGTTTCTGTTGTTTGTGTTGCAGACTCTCTGCTAAAGTAAACTGCCTTTATAAGTAGTGAAGAACTGTTTGTATTGCTCTGTCATACAGTTGGCTTGGGTCTCCATGGAAACCAATTAGCTTTCATTTCTGCGACAGCGTCAAGTGTTTTGTAGCACAGTCCTAAACTGTTTCCATGAAGTTGCCAAGACAGAACCAGGACTATGGGCCACAGGCACCAGACACCTACTGTAATGCAGAAAATGGTAGAATGGGAGATGACAGGTCTGTTACACAGGATGTATACATCATAGCTGTTTAACAAAACTGATAACCTTCTTCAGATAAGGGTTGCATCATTGTATTAGAAAGAGTGATAAGTATGGAATTATCTGCAACCTCATATGGATATTCAAATTTCAGTGATATAATAAACCTGTTTGCACTGTACCAGGTAAACCAAGCCAACTAAGCATTTATTGGGTTTGTGAACATTAAAGACACTGATCCAGGGATACTTGCAGAACTTACATTTCTATTCTATTAATATCTTTCATTTATACAGGTGTGTATTGACAGAGGAAATTTGGGTTAAATATCTTGGTCAGGGTAAAATAGCAGTACCCCACCTGGAATTTGAACCCAAGCCCCATCTTTCCTCTCACCATTATATAATGGTCACAAACCCATGAAGGTTGTGAATTGGTCATGTGCAGTATGTGCTATTGTATTGTTAATAATACATTATGGATGATAATGAATTTGTTATCCATTCAACACAATATATTATTATTAAAGGTAAAAATATAAAAATAGGCCACTGATTGATATCTGAGATATCCTACATTGTGCTCTTCTTTTGCTTACAGATATCTTATTTGGCAGCATTTAGAAGAATATTATTTCATTCTGTCGGAATTTACCTTTGCATCAGAGCAAAGGGATTGGAGAGAGAAAAATCTCAACCTTTTCATTTTTCACCACTGATAAATTCTCCAGTTGCAGTTATAAAATCACCACACTAAATAACAACTCTGCTTTTAGACAAGGTTGGCTTATGTTTCTCATTGCAGAGACTGACAGGTAAAGTTTATCTTGCATGTTTCAGCTGAATTCCTCCATTTTTTAACTTATGATCCAGTTATCTAAGGATGAGATTGCAGCACGATCCAAGTTTCTGTACTGGTGGTCTACAGATCTTAGAATCTGTACCTTATTACCGTATGACTAAAAAGATTACACCCCCTAAGTGATTCTGCATAACAAGCCTCAAATCCAAATAAAATACTGATGTCAGGGTCATAGATTTGAGGACTGAAAATCTGATGGACCAGGCCTTACTAAGTGCTTATTTCCTCCCATTATTTATGTGACTTAATCAGATGTTGCTTGTAGGTTGGTTCCTGGCCTGTCTCCACAATTTTGAGCATCCTTCATAGAGTCCATGTACCATTTTAATGGTTGTGGTTGGGTGCAAATTTATTCATTCTCTCATTTTAGTGGGTTTCTTCAAACCACAAGGCTGCAAAGCCTCTGTCTGATATTCAGAGGAGACGCAGGAGTAAAACTGGTTTTAATGAAATGCTTGAGTTTACTCAGAGGAATCTGTTAACAGTTCAACGCAGAACTGTAAAAAAATGCACTAGCACGTTTATACTACTGTCATATTTATACCTGTTCAAACAAAAAACATAAAGTTTATGTTACCCCGTTATTCCCAATCTGTAGCTCTGCAGTGTTCAATTTTTTCTACTTCTAACTTTTGTCTAGTATAGCATTATTAAGAATATGCTATGGTGTATGTACAGTAAATCATCTCTTCTCTCAGCACCGTGTTCTGAAGTGTGTCATATGATGAAATTATATAGACACCTGCATATGTATCTCCATACTGCTATTGCAAAGGTTGATACTTGTAAGAATTCAGTGGGGCTGGTTTTTCATCCAATGGTGTTTGCATCAAGTCCCTTCCACCCAACAGAGTGAAAACCCAGAGCTAAAAATAAAGTCTGTCTCTCTGTCACACCTTTGCTTTCCGTTTTTCTAGCAGCAGATTCTCAAATCAAGCCCCCAAAGAACCGCACATACATCTTTGTATTTTTTTCCAACAGCAGCTGTAAATGGGTAAGGGCCTATCGGTCTTCATCAAGCTTTTGAGGCAGTTGATACCACCTAGGGGCTGGGAAATGCCTGATTCATCTAACAACTCGTGAAGCTGATTAATTTCACTCTTCATTAAGGATGTGTTGTGGCATCTTCTGGACTTAGCATATCTATAGCCGCTCTCCCCCCCGCTCTTCCCCCCCAACCCGGACACCCTCCTCCTCGCTTTCCTGCCCTTGGCAAATGAAAGGTCAAAGACGCTGCAGTGATTAATGAGCGAGCAGCTCCGGGATCCCTCCGTCACCCCCCCTCCCCCCCACACCGTGTTTTTATTTCATCTGCTAATTCCTCTAAGACTGCTCAAATTTTTATTGTCAGACTGAAACGACACGCTGTCTGCAGAGTTTCTATAAATGCACACTGACTGTTTTGTTTTAGTGACAGAGAAATAGACATCGGAACCAGTGTTTTTTGTTTACTTTTTTTTTTTTTTTTTTTTCTGCTGAAGAGTTTTGAAGAAAAATGCTTTTCCATTTGTTTCCTGTTGAGGTGTGTTACCCCATCTCCATTCAAAGTGGAGACAGTAGACTTTCAGTCCTACCACATGTAGACAAAATAACATTGCCTTTTATGGATAGTCTCTATCAAACATTACATATTAAAAAGTAAGATATTATAATGGTGACTAAAGCACAGCAACTTAAACACAGAACAGGAACCACAGGGTAGCCAAACACGTTTTTATGCTGGAATGGAATCTGCGAATAGTAACCGCTCTTGTCACATTTTAGATGGTACTTCATCAGTCCAGCCTGACTGTTTATTTGAAAACGTAATGAAATATTTACCTTCCGTTGCAATAAGGATTAGCCCTGGTAATTGACTGCGGCAGAGCTGAATCTGTCTGTGAGTGAGAGGGCCCCTCTGGTCTGAATGCGGATCCTCTGAGCACAATGAGCCTGTTAGTGAGAGTGTATTCCTGCCTGTCACTTTCTCTCCACATGTTGCTTTTTCTTTGAGAGATAAGTGGGGCCTAATGCTGAACAAATAGTGGAAATCAGAGGCCACTGAGAATCATTCGCCTCTCGTTTTCCCATGGCACCCAAATAGACGCCCAGTCACACAAGAGAGAGAGAGAGCGAGAGAGAGAGAGAGGGAGAGAGAGGGAAGAAGAAAGAAAGAAAGAAAAAAAAACCCTCTATCCACGAGCGAAAAACAGTTTTGTCACCACGAGCAAATCCAATTGAAAAGTCCCCCGGACTGCAAGAAGAGCCAGAGTTTGTCGGCTTGCGCGGTGGCAGTGAAAGGATCCGAGCGGGCTAAATTGGCATCAGGTGTGGGCCCCGCTCGCCGGTGATAGGCTGCCACATTGTGCCGGCTAGACATTTGGCCATTTCCAAATATAATGGCAGAAATTAATGCAAATGAGCGAATGGAATGAAATGTATTTAAATGCAGATTGAAAGGGGGCTCTGCGTTCTGCCTGATAACAAGTTGCTCTAGGAGAAGGGCCACATTGTGCAGGCTCATCCCCCCCATGCCCGTCCCCCCACCCCCCCCCACGACTCTGTCTCTGCACCATTTTTTTTCTCACTTGTGCCTCATAAAGGCCTATTGTTCACTGGGCAAACTCTCTCTCTAAACTATTTACATTGCTCATTTATTCGGATTTCAGACATCTCTTCGCTGACATTGCAGCCTTTGGCGATCTGGTAAAACGTTAATTGCGAGCGGACGGGAGGGGGGGTGCAGGCGAAACGAGGAGCACAATCGTTAATGATAATGTTGCTGTTGTCCATTACCTCATTATAACCTGCGTGGCAGGCAATAGCGTGTTATGTTTCACAAACAAGTGCCTGGCCCAGTGCTGGGCCTGTGGCTATCCATCTTTCCAGCCACCCGTTTAGCATTAAAGAGCTCCAGTCATAGAGCTTCAAAACCCGTAAATTACTCTGTACCCTGTCTAATTATTATAAAATGCCTGGAAAACTTTGATACTTCAGGACAAGTTTGCGAGGGGCAGACTGTGGTGGGGAGGGAATGGTGCTGATTTATGTATCACATTATTTCAGAAGGCCAGGCTGAAAGAATTGTCTTTATATCTTGTATTTCAATGTTGTTGAGTTGTATACTTTGTACACAGAATATTCAAATGATGGTTGGATTGACAATATGTCAAGTTTTTTTTTCTGCTTCCCAAAAAAGAAAAAAAAAGAATAAAATTTTGTGTGGGGATTGGACAAAACATGGACAGTTTGGTATGTATTGAGTCCTGACCAGGTTTCAAGAAAACAAAAGATGTCAGTGCATTTTACAAATGCACTGCTACTAGTAACATTTCCGGTCTAGCTCCACAAAGGCGTCAGCGCTTGAGTACACTTTACTTTGACAGGTCAGGAAATGCTTTTTTTTATAGTCCTGCGGTGGAAACGAACACTTAAATGTGTCTGGAGCAGTAGATAAAACTATACATACAATTGTTCGTTTCCCTTTCGTAACACTGCAGAAAGTTTCCAACCCCGGGCACTGGTCCTCTGTCAGTATCCAACTTCAACTCTTAATAGTTGGGTTTTGGATTAAGGGTAGGAATCTTTGACCCTTGATCTGTTGTTGCAGGCAGAAAATACTGTGAGCATTTCCAGCGGTGCCGTGGTCATAGCTCTTATCCCTCTGGGACTGGATAGCACAGCTGTCAAATGGTGTGAAACAGGTTATAGGCTTTGATGTGTGTACCGCCTGTGTTCATTCCAGCTGCGATGCTCTTTGTCCTTCACTTCAGGCAACAAATTTGAGTGAATATTACCTTTCTTACACAATTTTCTTAAGCCATCACTGAATTTATAATGTTGCGTCAGAGCAAAAAAAAAAAAAAAAAAAAAATCTATCAAGCTTGTATTGAATCAGTAAAGAACATCATAGTTACTGTAGGTTTAATAGAGAACAGACGTGTTTGCAGAGTACAGGTTTGATGTTTGACTTTTGAATTTACTTATGTTGTCTTTACTTTCCTTGATGTTTGATATATGAGAATTTGGCTAACATACATCAAAGATAAAATCACAATTATATGTGGGGTGCACACAACTTCTTAATTAATTTTTTTTGCCATGACTTAGTGTGGTTTTTAGCTGTTTTGAATTGGATTGTGTTGAATCTATTTGTCTTATTTTATTTTTCCTATTACAAGAAGATAGAAGTATTCTGATTTTCTTACTAACAGTTTGTACAGTATACAGTTAGTGTGAGTTCATTGTTTCCTTTTTCAGATGGAGGTGTCAGAAAGCCATTGTCATTCTCACAACTGGAACCAGAGATAATGCCTTAGTAAAATGTCACTGGGGAAAATAAGTACTGGGTGTGACAATTTTATAGCATGTCGACAAATTTGCATTTGCATGTGGGAAGCATGTGAGCATTTACTCTATGCAACTATATTTCATTTATGAACAGCTCATCAAGGCAAATGATCTAGCTTATTATTATTTATTAAAATAAATCAGTTTTTATGTTTTTTTGTTTCATGTTATGATACAGGTTGCTCCTCATTCAATAAAATTTGGCCATCAAGGTATAAAGATGCTTTAATTAATGTTTAATGAGAACTCAAAGGTCTGAAAACACTATGTAAGTAAACAGAATTTGCAACTGTTGTTAGATCATAGGAGAATCTGCACATTACATACATTCTATGGTACCTGGCTGTCACTGTGGCAGAAGCTGTTATAGTAATCACGTAGAATAAACAGAATTCCTTGGACTGGAGGATACTGTACAGAATGGAGCAATTGTACAGGCTTTAAGTAACTAAGAATAACTAAGAATTTGTCAAAATATTTAATGTACTGCAGTACCGCTGTACTGTACTTCAGCCATGACTGAAGGAGAGCAGAGCTACAGATAGAATGTTTATGACAAGAGGAAATAACAGGAAACACTTTTACTTTATGTCTAAAAAAGGAAAATTGTTTCAATTGACTATTGAAATTTTCAATATCATGAGCATCATGAAAAAACACAAGGCACAGTGCAGTGTACCTAAAGAGCACTTATTAGGTCCATGAAAATAAGGCAAGTAGCCAGTTAGTTTTAGATACATATATTCATATACATATCTGGAAACAACAACCAGGTTATGCCCCAGTCCCTCTAACAAAATGGTTCCAACGCAATCCAATTTTACGAAGCTGGTCAAACTTCAGATGAGGGCCGTCAGATGCATTGTAACAGATTTTCCCCTGTCCAGAAGTTCCAGCCCGGTGATTAATGAGTGAGATAATGTACTCGGGAAATGAGTAAACACTCCCTTGCTCCTCGCTTTGTGCTTGAACGAGTTGATGACAAGGGCAGTGCAAGGTGAGAATTTAACAGGGCTGCAGAAAAAAAGGGTGAACTCAATGGAGGGAAGCTTGACAGAGCCCGGCAAATACACTCGGAGTGGGAGTGGGCAACTTTGTAATAAAGAGGGCCGACAAAGTGGAAGTTTTTCAGAGGGAGAATAATTAAAATCGCTCAAGGGACCGCAGTTTTAATTTCACATGTAAGGGGCTAAAGATTTCATTTAAAGACGCACTGAGCAGCGAGGAGGTTAATAAGATGAACAAAGCATGGAATGTGAGAACACACACCAAGAGGAAGCCAGTTGGACTTTCACCTGACACGTTTTTAATTATCTAATTCCAGATATTTCTCACAAGAAGAGGGGGAAAAAAAGAAGATTAACTGATTAACAGTCTCAGTAACCCATTACTTACACATGGTAATCTTTCCAAAACAGCTTGCGAGAGTCAAAACAGACTTGTTCAACACTAAGCATTGCATTGTGCTGTCTGCACGCATTGCAATCCTAAGTAAAATAGAATTACTTATACGAATTAAACAGAATTAGTTTTTAACAAGGTTAGTATTTAGCACAATTATAAATTCAATATAGAACACAAACTTCTCAAGTTCTCTCTGTCAGTCTCTCTTGAAAACACATATGCACACAGAAGGTGCCACTTTCTGTTTTACGGTGTAGTTCTCTCTTCTCTTAAATGTGTTTACTGCCCCCAATATGCTTTTTATTTTTCACTGGGGATTTGAAATATTAAACAACAGCAACTTTTGCCTCTGTTCTTGCAGATTTATCAGCCATCTTTATTGATACTCAGCTTGCATGCATAAAATTACATTGCCCAGTTCCAGCAGATCGCTGTCATACATTTATTATTATTTTACTACATTCCTCTGGCTGTTCAGAGGCATATGTACAGGACACAGAGGACATAAAATAACACACAATACATGTAGCTTAAAGGTGTAAAAGCTGCAATAATTATAAAAGTCATATTATTATTATTCACATGTTATTAGAAAGGTCTGTTCTCTGCTTTTAACCTCCTATTGTATGGATTTGTTTAATATTTTCTAATGTGTATTCCTACATTTTGTAGGAACTGTTTGTGTCAGTTATGTGTGACTTGCCTTTAGAAGAACACTTTTTCAGGCATTGCTGATTTGATATTCATATCCATGTATTAACCCATGTGTCTTTTTGAAATGAAACTCTCAATGCAAATGGCAGTGGTGTTTGTGCAATAATATTGACTCTATCCACAATTAGTTAAGTAAAATTTCAAACTGTTTGGCTTTCTCTGATTGAGTCTTGATTATAGACCAATTGGATTCTGACAGTGTGTCTCACCATTTGCCAATAGCAAGTCTCGAATTCAAATCAGTCACACAGAGAATAATAAATAATTTTCGATATTTGACAGACATGTCTTTCCAGAGATATCCAAATGCTCTTTTTTTCTATCAATGTGATACCCCCCCCACCCCTCACCCCCCTCTCCTTTCAAAATCATTAATTTTGTCAGCCTGGTTCATGGGAATAACTGCTGCAAAATGATCCCAAAATACTCTTCCTGCCAATCTGTCATAGAGCACACTCTGGGTATGACACTTTTGCATTATATGTTTATCAGTCTCTAATGAAATGCTGACAAGTTTTCTGCACCAGGGATACTGTGTTCTTTTAATAGCATTTAACGAACCTTGAGCACTCACAATAGTGCAACCCTATTGCCAGTGACAGCTCTGGGGCCTCAGCCTTGCTCCCTGGTGAGAGGAGATATCATGCATTATGAACGTTTGCAATGCTTTTTCTTTCCTCCGTCAGCCATCTAACATATCTTGTTTTCTGATGGGTAATAGCACACACTGAACATCTTTCAATGAGGAGTCATTGTCATTTCCAATGCGGGCCTTTTAGCAAACCATACTACATTGTACCAATTTGTCCTTACGGTGTCAAGAGAAGAAATAACATTAATTATACAACGGTGGAATTACATTAAATTACAGTAAAGATATTAATACATGTAATAGCTTCACCTGTTGCTACAATGTAATTAAACATCTGTGCAGTATGACTTTACAGTGTTAACAGAAAAATAATTCTTGTTCCTTTGATGAGCACATTTGCCAATTCAAGTTTGTGGGTGTAACACTCTTGATGCGCAGTTGTTAGGGAATATGTGATGGTAATGTGTGATCATCTCTGATAAAGTACAGTGCTATAGCATTTAATGCTGGTTTGTAGAAACATTTGCACTCAAAATGGAAGACTGGCCTCATTTTTCTATTGTCCCCTAGATTGTCAGAGCCAGCTGCATGCTACAAATGGAGTACAACCACATTCTGTTTTGGACACTGACATTCTAGTGAACACAATTATGTTACCATATTGTATAACATTTTTCCTGGATTCTGCCCTGCTGATGTCATTTGTCAGGATACACTCCTCTGGAAAAGGTCTTGCTGGATCATTTAGTCTTCCTCACTCTGCTGTTAGTAATACATACTTCTGGGCAAGGGCGGTGAAAGGCACAAACACAGGAAAGATAGGTGTTGCAATTGGACTTTGGCTCAGAAAGGTCATTGTATGACAGTTATTATGATATAGTATTCCAAACTGAAATGGAGATTATCAAACAGCAGCCAATATACTGTACTGCATCTGATGGCTGGGCAGGCTATCCCGGTGGTCTATGTGGTCGTTTTGCGTATACATATATGTGTGTCTCAGTGACTAGCTAAAGTAGTTTGTAGCTAACCTGGTAGCTACCTGTAGCTTGCCTAGAATCACACCATTAAAGAGTTTCTTTGACGTGCTTAAAATGGTGTTTGTTGTATTAAAAGCTGTATCTCCATGATTAATAATGATGTGATATTGTGGTAATATGACGACCTTGAACTATAATTTTTATGATTAGAGCCATTTGATGCTGTGCTTAGTGTCCTCTGTGGTCACTGTCCATATGGAGAAAAGCAATAAATGCAGAAAGTAAATGTAACAACACATGTAAAACACAAAACATAAATGTTGAAATGGTGAGATTATTCATGTTGCAAATACACACCTCTGCTTTGTTGATTTTGACATTTGGTACTTCACCATTACCAATGAGGCTGTCCTAAACACTCTCCCACATTTAATAATTTCTCCAGCAACCTGTATGCAAATATTTCTTGGGCCTCATCCTCCCTGTGCCTCTAAATGGTTTGTTTTCACGTAGAAAATGTTTTTTTAAATTTTAAAAACCATCTGCCATTGTACAATCACTTTTAACTAGTCTAAAGAGATAAAATCCCTTATGAGTACCATGATATTTTATTATTAGCATGTGATGAAACTTAGGGGGTTTCTCATGAATAATTGACTGGAACATCATGCATCGCGCACTCAAACGCGGCTTATTTTCAAGTGCACACTCGTGTCGTACAAGTAGTTTTAAGCTCCGCGGGCAAACGGTAATTTTAAACAGATGCTGCCGCTGTGATTAGTTTCCAGTGTATGTGTGCGCGCGTGTGTAAACCGTTTCAGACGTCTGTGAAATATGGCTCAGGTTCAGCATCAGTGCAGAAAGAAGAAATGTACCTCATCTGTAATACACTGTGTAGACTAATATCAGCTCCTCTTTTCTTATATTGCGGCGAGATATTGATCGGGTAAAATTGTGCCATATTGGAGCTGTCTGTTGTGATATTCATCATGTTGTCACATCCCCACGGTGCCTGCGAGTTATTAGAAGGTAGAGTTGAAGCGTTTTAGTCTCTGGGACGCTGCAAACACTTAATCAGAAAAAGAAAAAAAAAATATATATATATATTTATATATATAAAATGTAAAACTCAGGTGATATCTTGCTAAAGATTTATGACTAGTCAAGCTGTACATTAAGAATTATATCATCATGCGTGAGGACACTTGGAGTTTCTCTTAGATCTGCTGAGTCTGAAAATTTTGCTTTCATGGCTGGCTTAGAGGGAGTGCTTTTTTCCCTTATGAAGTCTTTAAATGGAATCTGCTGCTTGAAGGAATATAGTAGTAATTTACTTAGTGCAGGGCAGGAAGCTTTGCTCAGGTCACAGAGCAGGTGAAGCTTGTCTGAAGTAATTGTTATTTGCCCGCTTTATCTGTTACAGGTTTCTATCCAGCATCATGTGTTGGGGGAGTACATGGAAATCAGTGTGTTGGAATGAAAGTAAACCTCAATGTTCCACTTTCAAATACAACCCCCCTTCCCCCCACCCCCTGCCTCCACCCCCCTACCCCTCATTAAGTCCCCCCGCCCCCAAAGAGGGCGGAGGGTATTAAAGGCATCATCGTCAAGGCTCTCGGTGTTTTTCAGTTGGACACATTCCTTGTGAACACAGTCACAGGAAGAATCGCTGAGATGCATACCGACAGATTCCCCTACGCTCTGCCCAAGAATTTTACTTTGATTCCTCTTTACGGTATACAAATGTTCCGCACAATGCACAGAGGGTCTGTCAGAGCTATTGTTTTGAAATAAAAACTGCTGTGATATTATTGTTGTAAACAGCATTTAAAGCACAGCTGGCAGAATTGATCAGGGCCGTATTAGAGTGAACTCCAGCAGATGACTGGAGCAGCATAAACAATATCTAAATATGCAAACAGTTCTAGCAGGAAGGGACTCGGGGGATCAGGCACCATTATTTCTGAATCAGAACGGGGGAAAAATGGGGCAGACTTGTAACCTCTTTCCATTCAGAGAGGCTTCTCGGATTATGTAAACATCTCCCTTCCTCTCCCACTACGAATGCTCTGGACTCCCTGGATTATTTACATTTCATTAATTATTAAAAAAGAGCATAAGCAGTAGATAATTTTTGTTTAATGTCTTGCACATGATTCCGATGCTGGGTCCAATTAATGTTAATCATTAAGGACTTCCTGTTTAACTTCTACAAGTGTGTTTTGTCTCTGAGAGGGCATTTTCGCCCTGACTGGCTCTCTCTCCCCTAGTTGCAGTAATTGTGCTATCATAGTGTGAGCATGACATCACTGCCCTCTTTCACTTACATGAATCATATTTACAATCTGATTCCTGATTTCTGAAATTCCGGTGGTTTCCTGGTCCCAAAAATAAATAGTGTAAGACAAAAGTGTAAATGGGCAAATGAGTCCATAGCAGGGAATCCTTTTGTAGTAAAATATTGTGGTATTTTTCTGCAATCAGATGAAAGAACACCCTCATTTCATACAAGCTTCCCTTTTACCTCTTCCCTGCCCTCTATTCAGTCTAATAGGAAAGTACTTTGGGCATAGCTTACTTTCCACTTACAATTTTTTCATCCATTACAGCGACAAATGAACTCATGATATTGTGAATATATGCAAAAAAAATTGCTTATATCCATTACTGAAAATAAGAGACAAAATGGCATTGTGGTTAGATTGAATAGGGGCCTTTATTTAGTTTATCTCAGGTAATGATTTTGAAATTATGTGCGCGTCACTTTCGGCATATTGTTTACCGGTGTCTTTATTTTGGCTGGGTCTCTGATAAGTATTGTAATTAAAAGCACATTAAAGTCTTAACTATCATCTTAACTGACTTTCAAGTACAATTTCCCAAAACAATGGGGAGGATTAATAAACAGCAGCTTTATTTCTGCCATTCACAGTCCTTACTACAGGGAACCGATTAAATACCCTTCAGGATGACTTTTCATTTATTATAGCGGCTGTATTCCTCTGCCAGAATTCGGGATTAATTGGAAATTAATCTTAGCACCAGAACAACTTTGCCTTTGTCTGTGTTGTAAGCATTGAGCATAACGCACAGAGGTTACTACAACCTGTTTGTGGGAGCCTCTCTAAAGATACATTTACGAAATGTCTCTGAACTGGTGTAAAAAAAAAAAAAAAAAAACTTGTCATTGAAAGACCACGGTCGCTGGCGTTTCTTCGTATTTGGAGCTTTATCAGCCATGCATATTAATGACCTGATTAATCCAATTCATCTTTGTGAGTCTTCTGTTTGTTTTCCCTGACCTTTTATCTGAGAAGCATTCATGCTTGGGTTGTTTTAAGCACTTACCAGCTCCATACTGCGTTTCCCAGAGCAGAGTGTCCAAAAATGGCTCTTTTTAATTTGTTTCAGCAGTAACTCCTCCAGCTTCAGTCTGTCGGAATGTGGACTGGATGCAAATGTGACAGGAAATATATTATTATCATTATTGTGGGCATATTATTTGCCTAAAAGGCCCGACATTCAAAGTCAGATTACTGCATTTCCTTTTTCATTCATCTCGGAAATCCTTTTTAATTTACAGAGAACCCAATGAACATGCATCAATGATATACATTCAGACTAAAAGGAAGCAAAGGAGGACTGTTCCATATTTATTCACTATTAAAAGTTTTGTTGTGTGGACAGGTGAAATAATTGAAAACTGTAGTCAGCTTGTGTACGGTCTTGTAAAGGATGGCTATAAAATTAGATGAATCAAGAGACAGACATTGTAAAGAAAGTTTGTTCGAATGCCTGACAGTCTTGCTCTTTCTCTCATTTCAGATGTTGGCAGGGTAGCAGGCAGCCCCCACGGAAATGTGCTCCTTTCATACTTGAGTAATTGATGAATTGTATGCAATATGCAAATGAGAATCCATAAATCTTATGAATGACAGCTTAATTTATGTGAGCCTTAATGAATGCAGGATTAGATTTTAATTAAATATCCTCAAAGGCACCCTGACTAGTAAGTTTTTAAAGCCTTGTTTTGAAGACTTGTTTCATATGCACTTGCAGTTCATGAAAATGAGAGATCAGTCAGAGCTGTTAAAGGAAATTTCCTTACAATTTAAAGATAAGGCCTGTTCTGTTTTGTTAACCAAAGGGACCGCAATTAATAAATATTGAAAAAAAATCATATCTACAAATCTCATTTAGACTTTCCTGGAACTGTTCATTTTCATATATTTGATTAACTGCATTTACTTTTAGCTGTATCTGATTTATAACATTTTGGTATAGTATCTGTTTAATTAAGAATATCGTCCATTAGGAATGAAAAAGTCAACCAATTAGGCATTCTTCATCAATCCCCATGATGTAGAAAGTCTGCTCACTCATTATTAGTGGTAATAGAAATGATACTAAATAATTCCAGGCCTTACAATTAGCAAATGCAATAATGAAATCAGTTTTTTTTCCTCACTAATGATGCATTAGAATAATCAGGATTTTTATTTATTTAATTTAGATTTAGCTTTTCTTTCAATGCAAGAGCCTTGTGTGGATCTCAAACTGATGTTTTACACAAAAACTCAACTTCTTTTGGATCCTCATTTGAACATATTTATATATACTGTCCATTTCACCAGTGTACCAGCGAGCTTTCCTAATAGACATAACATTAGAAACACAGGTAGTAGAAGTAGAAGAACAGGCTCCTAGTGCCTTTGCCCTGACACAGCCTGATGGCCCTGCCCACAAGTTTTTAATCAGACCGTGCCACGGACACAAAAGGGAACAGGAAGAGCACCTTTATAACCATTGTTCTTAGTATGTCTAAATGTTACAGACTAGTGTTGGGCTGTTGACGGATTTGCAGGTCACGTTGCGAAGGGTTCTGTGCAGTAGCGACTCCCACCCTTGAATCTCTGCATTTGATCTCATTTATTGTTCCAAACAAAAGTTTACCACAGGATGCAGCTGTTCCGGTGAACATAAAGAAGAAGAGGGTTTGATATAAAGTGCTTACGCGTAATCCATCTATCTGCATCTGATAACAGAGCCCCAACTACCTGGGTGAAGGAACATTTGACAGGTGCGAGAGACAGCTGATTGAGATAAACCAGCAGCAGCTCAATGCAAATCAACCTGCAGATAACGTGATCACAGAGAGGATTGAAAAATATGGTGCAGGCAGAATAATGGGCGACTATGTATCACTGTTTGACCTTTCTTTCCTTTTTCTTTGCTTGGAGGTGTTAGGGGCTGTGACAGAGCTGAATTATGGCAACATATATGCGCAACAACAACAGACATTCTCCTATTTCCAGTTCATGTTTTTACTTTATGTATTTATGAGATTGGCAATGTTTTTAGCCACTCCCTCCTGTCATTGTCAGATACATTTGCAGACTATATATGGTCATTGTTACAGATCAGACGTCATAGGGTCATGGGTGCAAAAATGGTATACTTCCGTATTATCATCAATAAAGTGTACTGTTACTGTTGTTAGAGTGGCATCTCAGCCAGGTGAAATTCTTTGCTTTTCTCTCTTGTGCTTTTGAGTTTGGGCTCATTGCCCTTTACCTCCAGCCTTATCTTATCGGATCGATTGTAAATGGGTAGTTATTTACGATAACACAAGCATGTTACTCTCGTCCTTCAACAAACAGAGATAACCTCTCTTAGGAACTGTGTGTGCAACAGTACCTATAATTAAACTGAAATGCAAAACATAAATTCATCTAACATTCTTCTTGAAGTTAGATTCTCTACTTATAAATTTAATATCTAGTAAAGAGTCTGTTTCTTCATAATTTCAGTAAGGCCTTATTTTCATTGCTGGTCACCATCTCTGCAAACTAATCAATGAGGCATGCACTGCTATCGCTGGAAAAAGAAAAAGAAAAACAAACCAGCGATAATCCCTCAGTTAAAAGGTTATTTGGCATGATAAAAGCTATTTTGTTAATTTATTTACTCTCTGCTACAGAGAGATAAAGAGAAGGAACAATTAGGGAATTTTAGGTGAGAGATTTTAAAAGGGCAATGACATTGGGTTAATATTTTATGAGGCCCGATTTGCGTTATGCGGGGAAAACCTCCATTTAGAGAGACAGAGGCCTTATAGTTCATCCACTGTCATTCCAGAATACTGTGTAGATAGGGGGTGACCTCTTTGAAATTTCAAACAAAGGAAGATTAGAACTTATGTATACATATAGCATGTGTGTCAATCAGTATTCAAAAAGATGAAACTTTTTTCTGTTTTATAAGACTTAATACATTGCTGAAATATGGCAGTGAGGAATATACATTGTAATTCATTTAAGACAAAAAATTATTTCATAAATTAAATGATCTACTTACATAATATCTGTGTATTTCAATATTTTACTAAAATGTAAAATAAGCTGTACAAGTGCAAAATCAACATGAAAGAACAATTAAAAACAATTCTGAAATGTTATAGTTGTACATAAGATTATGATATTATAAAAAAGTTTTAACACGTGTCCTTCCACTGTGTAGTAATCTGCTTGTCTGGGTATCTGACAGCTATGGAAAAAACATTCGGAAAGATGCTATATATATTGCTATAAGTAATAATAACATGTTTTGTCTCAGATGTTAAGACTGAATGACTTTTCAGTAGCTTTAGGCTGTTGTGACTTAACATATTCGTCTTTGTTTTATTCAAATATTTTATCTATAATCCTTTGCTGTGATATTAGCATTGTATCCCTGGAGGAAATTAAGACATAACAGTGGTAATGACATCATTGCTGTTATACGCCAATTTGGTCATCTGAATGCATAGCTTTATTGTGATCAAATGAAACAGTCAGCAGCAATGTCCGGACTTAAACAGTGATTACGTTGAAAGAAGGTATGGACGGAAATCAATGCCATTCAGTAACACTTGAGAAGCCAGTTGAAAAGCAACTTGAGCAATGCAATGCCATTATGACAGTGAAACTAATTTCATTAAAAAAAAGTCTTCACTTTGGCTTTGCTGCCAAGGCTCTAGACTTGTTTTCTTTTTGCAGCTTCTGCATCTCAATCATGTTTTTTAAATGCAAATATGTAAGTAGGGAGGCTAGCCTCTTGTTTGCCATTTCCTTGGAAAACAAAGCTACTTTCAATTGGAAAAAGCCAAAAAAGTGGACTGTTGAGTATTTAGCCAGCACTTTTTCTCCATCATCTCATTCACTAGTTACAAAAACTAACTCATTAGGTCAGCTTGACAACTTTTCGTGCTGTCTACCGCTATGCAACACATGTCATATAAAACAGTGCATATAACCAAGAGTGACATGAATATAGATTTGTGAAATGTCAGAGGTGCAGTGGACCTGTGGAGTAATGGAGTCTGTAAACTTTTTTGTCATATGACTTTAAAGCAAATACATATTAAAAGCCATGAACTGAAGTAATGCCTTCGTGCTTGATCTGGAATGGGTATTACTCCTAATTGCTTGTTTCATTTTCTGGAAGGTTCTCGTGTGCTAACAAATACACGTCTTTGCAGAATACTCAATACACCCTTAGTGAAGCCAATATAAATGAATAACTAATTAAAAGCAGGATTATATTTTTTATTGAAGCTCATGCAAACTTTTGTGGGATGAAAATTATATGGAATTTGACATTTTTCAGAAATGGTAAATGATCAGAATAATAAGGCTGTTGATTGACATACGTTAGTGTTAGATGATTTAAGGTAGTGCAACATTTCAGGGTGTTGTTGTATGTTTTAACTTAGTGTGGGCTGTATCCAAAGAGGCTGAACACAAGGAATGATTAATAGAAATGGGCTTCTCTTCTTTAATGGCACTGTTGCATTGAAATTGGAACTTTATGGAGTGTATTGTTTGACTATAATCTGATTGCTTTAGCAGGCAGTAGTGTGTTGGATAGTATCAGATTTCAGCTTGAACTGCTGGGTCAACATGGACCAAGTCCATTAAAGGAAGCAGGGTTCAGGGAAAGTTCATGGCTATTTTCTTTTCACCATGGTTGCAAAACAAAAAAGCAGAAACCCTACATTTGTAGCATATTTGCCTCTGAGGACCCTGGAGCTAGCCTGGTTGTTTTGTTTCCTGAGCTGAAGTCAAGAATATCAGCCAAGTGATTATCTGTGGTGTAAACAGAGGAAAACCATTTGATGGGTTTAAAAAAAACACAGACATGTTCAACATATAAGCTATATTCAACAATCCCAAGATGCAAATGACTGAAAGCACTAAAATGTGAAATGCATTTCACAGTGATGTAATTTTCAAATGTTTGTTTTAATTGTGAATGAAAGTTATTCACAATGCAGGGGAAAAAAAAAACGCAAACATGCGTTGTTTATAACATGAAGTGGCAATGAGAATGTATCCTGTAGCCTGTTATTGCCACATGACTTTTCAGGAATAAAGCACTGCACATGAAAAGGAAAATGTCTAGCACTGAGAACAACAATAGAAAAATGCACTTTCAGCGCAACCATTCTTGGATCGCCCCTAATTTGATTCTGACCCAAGGTCAGTGAAATGGCAACTGGCATTGCTAACAATAACTTGATTTAATGCTGAATTACACGCCAGACATAACACACTTTGGAAATAGATATTTTCAAATAAACACAGTATCTATCACTTTGTACAAATGGACACTACTGTCATTTGTGCTCACTAGTTGGTTCCTCTGTGTTCTCTCTCTGCTTACATCACTGTCATTGAGTTCAATGTGTTGGAGACATATCTAACAAAAACAAAATCCAATATAACAATCACAATGGCAATATTTCAGCATTCTTAAATAATATAACAAAATGATACAGGCTGTCTAGTTTATGGCAATCCATTTAAAAAAATGATTTTATTTGACAAGAAATTCTGATTTATGTTGTGAGGCAAGCTGGGAAATGAAAAGGAACATGAAAGTGGTTAAATTTTTTAAAAAAAGTGTTTGAACAGGCAACAAAGATTTTTTTCCGGCCTTTGTTTATGGTTTGTGCTGTTGTCTTGTATTAGTTTGATGTTTTCATTGTGCTAACTGGTGATTTATTTTTTATTGTGTGTGTGATTTCCTGTTCACCCTTACATGTATATGGCATTAATATTTTCTGATTATTTGACACAATCTCAAATTTATCTAATATTTTTATGTATTTTTTTTCTTTAACCCCATGTATAATATTTATTGGTAAAACAGGAGTCAATTCCTGACAATCTGGTTGAGGAACGCATTGTGTCTAGCAATACTGACTGTCTGTATATAGGATAACAAGAGAGCATTTGGTTTAAAACCCAGCTCTCCACGTCAGCTCTTCTAAAGACGTTAGTCCGTAACTCAGTGCTGTGAATGCTTTGTGAAGGGTACAGCAGCCGTGTCCTACCTACAGCCTGAGCCCTCACTCCCCAGCTCCCTCGCCATCCCTCCACACTAATGTCCTACTTGTAACACCCAGGAATTTCTGTGCCAAACTATTCCGACAGTCAGTATCCACAGTTTGACGAATAGCCTGGGTGTTTTGGTGTACTCCATATTGAGTCATTGAACTGAGAGCATTGGCCTTGTCACACTTTTTCCTAGAAAACACGGCAGTAGGAGGGCCTTCCTGTAAGTATTTGAAAACACCTATTGATTAACCCCACAGAGCACAAATGCATCTGTGAAACCACTGTAGGTTTTCTTATTTTTCTACTTATTAAACTGGACTGCTTTAGAATTTGTAATACAAATAATGGATAACTTGTCTGTGATAAATATTGGACGATTTTTCAAGGGAAACATTGAAGATACTAATTAATAATGGTTCTAAATTATTTGATTTTGAATTCATGTCATGAGTCACAAGCATGAGGTGTATGCAAACTGCAACATTTTTGTGTTAGTGCACACAGATTTCTCCTTTTAATTGACATGTCATTTGTCATGTCAATGTAGTCAGCTCAAGATTTTTAAAAACATTTTACATGATGGCCCATACATTATCAAAGTAGTTAGACAAAATATGGGTCATATTTAGAATTCAGCCATTTCTTCAGCCAATACTTTCACATGTGCTATTTGAATTCTGACCTGAATCACACTGGTGTGAAAAAAGGTGTGACAAAAGCATTTTATTTAACACTGGATAAATGCTATGTTCTCAACAGGCAAATGTGGCATTCGAACCCTATGAGTGTCATGCTATGAGTGGTCAGCTTTTTTTTTTTTTTTTTGGGACCGCCAAACCACAAAAGTAGAGGAACTGACATCAAATCATCTTTTGTGCATGCTCGTTTGCATGTGTGTGGACCAATGTGATGCTGCTAGGTCATGTTCCAGCTTGCTTAGTCAGCAATAAATGCCAATAATCAGACACTAGTTAATTAGTTTACAATTCCAAGTATCAACACACCTAGTATACATTATGAATAAAATAGAAAATAATCCCAAACCTTTGTGTTTTAGCAATAAACTGTAAGTATTTGGGAAAGCGAAACTGCAGGGGTATATTCGACAGCTATGTCTTTTTATGTATTCATCAGAGGATCTCAGTGTAGCTCACCACCTATCTTTAGAAAGTGAACTACCATACTTTATGCCCAGAATGCGCTCGCTATAGAATTTGTTTGCTAATCCACCCCTCCAGGAGAAGACTAGAATTCAAATGTCTTTGATCTGAGTTTCACATCAGTCCCAGTGTTCAAATTCTGAGCCAAAATGGAGGCCCGTTTGAATTCTAATGGTATATTTGAAAGCATTCTTAGAGTGTATTGCATTGCAATGCCAATTCACCCTGGATACATAATGGCATATCCTGTGTATCTGATCACTACTGTGATTTCCACGTGAAGAACACCCTCCACTCCCAGACCTCATCATGAAAGAACACTGTAAAACTAACTTGGAGATAGTTATTTTCAGGATACGTAAATGTTGAACCTTTGGTAAACGCTTTGCAAATTGTCAGAATTCATACACTTATCCAGCACTAACTGAAGCCAAAGTGGATGTGACATTTTAGTCCGTTCAGTTTTTTGTGCTTTTAGCATTGTTGAAAAATGCTTTTAACATCACATGCCTCTATTGAGGTCTTTCATAAATAATTCAGCCAAGTACATTGAAAGTGATGACAGAAAAAAACTATCTGCAATCTCCCTCATAAGATCAAAGAGGTGTTTCTATAAAAATAAGAATTACATTTCAAAACATCCCTCAGTTGAGGGTGCACTCATTTGTCCTTTTTCTCATTTGTGAGTAATGTCTTCTCACGAATGTGACACAATCCGATAAGGCACTGGGAGAAAAAAAAAATCCGAACTTCATCCAAGCTTTCAAAGCAAGAGCTCATGTTGATGCTCCAAATGTAGCGCTTCCTCTAGAGTGAGATTTGCTGTAGGCTATTCTTTCAAAGTCACTTCAGTACCTATAACTGCAGTTTTTCACCGTGCAGCTTTGCCATTCCCCACAAGGACAGTTCTGGCCGATCGCATGGCTTCTGTTATCCCCCTGTAACATTGTTCCCACATTGGTGGACTACTGAATTGAAATATATACATGCATAGAAATATATATCAATATGACATATATCAGAATTGACAAAGTGTTGTGAAGGAAGAGATCCATTTCTATTTAACTATTGGCCAAAGCTACGGTTCTCAGATAGATGCAGTTTAGTTGCTATGAATAAATGTCTGGTGAATATATTAACTCCACTCAACATAAATATGATGATAAGTATACTTTACATGGACATTAGTTAAGTGCTATGCAACAGCATTTTAAGTGCATACAGTACTTGTGTAATTTCATAAAGGATAGGGTGTATAGGGTAGGGATGGGGCAAATATGGTGAATTTTAGGTCCAGATTATTTTAGCTGTATTTTACCCTGTACTTAACTTTGAGTAACCGATTTTAGCAATAGTTTCCAATTGTGTGCAAAAATGAAAGTCTCTTATGTTTGTTCAAAGTTAAGGTCAAGGCACATTGTTGTTAGAGGGCCTATATAAACTGCATTCCACATTTAAAACCCTGTAGCAATGTGCTCTTGCATCAAAGATTCATGACACGTTTTCCCACTTCATAAAAATTGGGACAATCTTTTTTTTTGTCAAAACATATTTCTT
The DNA here is from genome assembly GCF_013368585.1 of Megalops cyprinoides. Classification (NCBI taxonomy): domain Eukaryota; kingdom Metazoa; phylum Chordata; class Actinopteri; order Elopiformes; family Megalopidae; genus Megalops; species Megalops cyprinoides. The sequence continues at coordinate 23,276,265 of NC_050593.1, forward strand.
GCATTTTATTGTCAGATAATAATTAAGGGTATGGCTATCTTATTACTAAATGAGTTGAAATGAGGTAGCACTCAGGTACCTGCTGAAGTTAGAATTAAACCCTGTATAAATGCAAAGCATTTTGGGGGAATCATGATTAATCTCATGGTATTACAAAGCAACAGTCATGAAGAGTACTTGCCAAGAGGGGTACTAGCAGGGTATGGTTTTAATGCAGTATTTTACTATGAAATAAGGGGTGTTCTGTATGTGTTCTGCTTGTATGAGTCTTATATATATATATATAGTGGAAATGTATGTCATTGACTGCTTGCTTTCAGTATCAAGGCACTATAAATTTCTCAGCAGTGAAGGAACGTGAGTGTAGCAAATGAACCTTTTTTACTAGCCATAGGGAACATCTTTATCTATATTTATTTATTTAAAAGAATGAGACATGAATGCACACATAGTAAATATTATTTTGACACATTTTATTTCTACAGTCTCTTGAAATGGGGAGTAAAGGGTATGCATTATGCTTCTCTCTGGCCTAAGAGATCAAAGATAAGTGTCACACAACAGGCCCTCGTGTTGCTGAGGTAATGTAAGAATACATTACATTGTGTTATTGGGCCATAATCCATCTCGGGATTGTAGGCAGCTTGCAAAAGAAGCACATTGCTATTTTGTAGAAAACGTGACTTTAAAAAGGCAGGAGTGTGACCATGCATATTTATGTGTCGAAGCAACTGCTTAAAATCAATATTGGCAGTAATGCCACCCCTGAGATGTGCAACCAAAAAAATGTAGCAATGAGTTAATCATCTTAAAGCGGAAAAAACACAAACCATTTTTAAGAGATACTTTCCCACCAGATTAAGCATGTACTGTCATTTATCATTCCAGATATGAGGTCAGTCAAGTGAAGTAATAAAACATTCCATCAGAAATGTACTACAGGTCTGATTCACTCTTTCATACCACCTTCCAGCTAACTCCAGTATTAAATCAAGCAAGCAGAACATTTCCTTAGGCAGGCATTGCCTTTTAATTTCCCGAAGAACCTTAAAATATCATTCATTACAAGAACTACACATATTTGGTTTTTAAAAGTCTCATAAATCAACGGAGGCCCGACTGCAATAATTATAACAAGTTAACATGTAATTTTCAAGCTGAAAGCTGCATGGCGGATTTTAGCATATGCAAACGAGGCAATTCAAATAGTGTCGGGATATTAATACCGAGGAGCAGGTAACGAGGTACGGGTTATGAATTATGCATCAAAAAGCGGTTGATCTTCAATAAAGGAAATGAATTCAGCGTGTAATCTAATTAGTAATGGAAGTATATTATGTTGAGCTGCAGAAAGCAACTGTCCTTGAGAAAGAAATTTATTTACAGTACATGTTGGCTCTTTGGAATGGAATTGCGTTTTAAAGTGGATAGAATGTTAAACCTTTCTCTGTCTCTTCTTCTCTCTCTTTCTTTCTCTCTCCCCCTCTACCCCCCCCCCCCACCCCCCCCCTTCTCTGTCTGTTTCTTTCTCCCCTCTCTGTTGATTTTAATTTTAGTTCGAGACCTGGACGGCCACCGAAGAGGACACAGAGTGTCACATCACCCGAGAACCCCCACATCATGCCACACACAGTGCCTGGCCTTATGTCACCTGGAATCATTCCACCCACAGGTAAATTAGGGGTCTCTTCTCAGGAACCCTCTCCTGCACTCTCCTCTCCCCTGGAGGTCTCACAGCAGACAACCTCCTCTAAAGGCCAACCTGACACAGCAGAACAAGAAAAACAAAAATGGGGGAAAAAAAACCACTAAGCAGGTTATTTCACAGTACAGCCTGATAGCGTTCCCAATGTCAGTGTACATACTGTGTTTTATGATTTTTGCATTTTGGACCATTTTGGTGAGTCAGCATTTTTACTCCTGTTCACCATTTACAGGTGTTACCCTTATGGCAAATCCAATACTTAAAAAAGCAGTATCTGTTTTCCATCATTTTTGTGTTCAGTTGTTACTGTAAGGAGTGATGCAAAAGATGTGGCTTCCATTTTGTCTACCAGTCTATTTCCTAACTGAAGACTAAAATACTTGATAAGCTAGAGCTGGAGCACCGTGGGAGCTTTATAAGAACACTGATCTTATACTTTGCTACCTTAAAATAAGTAATCATGTAATTAGAAATTATCATCTGACTTACCTTGAATTAGGTAATACAAATTGTGCTGTCTGTAAGACATGAAATAAGCATCAATAATGTGTCCCAGTTTAGTGATTGGTCAAACTGGTGTAACATCAGGGGTTTGTGTTCCCCTGGTTTAGTGTACTGCTGGTAACTGACTGAAGTGTTTTTCAACATTTTAAATCAAATGAAATCCCTAGCTGCATTTGAAAAAGGTCTGCTGCTAAATAGGTCCAGGTGGGGGGTGGGGGGTTGAAGTGGTTCCGCACAGAGATAACAAGACTCAGCCCTGTGCCACCTCACAAAAATAGCTCTAAGACCCTTACTAATTGTGGACACATTTTATTTTTAATAAGTCCGGTCTGAATTACTAGTTCAGCATGGCACCTCATTCAAAAATAGCAATGTTGGTACACATGATTAATATCAGATCATTAATATTAGGTAAGACACCATAACCCCTTAATTTTATTGATATAATTGTAGCAGGTACATTTAGAATATCTTTCAGGTTTGCTTTAAAGACCAGCTTTGTGAATTCAGTCATTTCTCATGTTCTGTCATTTATTTTGTTGCGAAGGCATGGACCCTGTAATGGTGCAATAAATTAACTATACCATTGGCAAAAGAAGTCATCTGGACAAAATGTTACAAAACAATGAGGACAGACTTTCAGATTCTTACAAAGTGCCTTCATCAAAGGTCAGATTATGAATGAACCTTTTCTGAAAGGGGGGGGGGGGTCATCCTGCCTATTGACGACTACCTTAGTGCAGGCCCAGTTTAAAACACAGCTCAACAGGTGAACGCAGGGGCAAAAGACGCTTTTGCTGTTTGGCGATAGTTAAACTTAAGCAATTGTGTGTGCATGCGCAATGCATTCAGTTGCTATCATTGCTTGTCTCACAGTGTCTTAGAATGTGTAGGGGTGGAGATGGGAGGTGTGCTTGTCTGGTTTCATTAGTGCTGGATATTCCACTTTATGTGTCAAGATGTACTTATTTTTCATATGTGAAGTTTACAACATCTACAAATTATTTTGATGTACCATCAACATTAACATTAACAAATATGATTCAAATGCAGATCTGTGCTAGTTTTATTAACCTGGCATAGGCAATTTATTTTAGAAAACATTAGTTGCGATGGTCACAAACTAAACCTTATTACTTTGGGTGGAGGGTACCCTCCTTTATCTGCTGTTGAACATAGATGTTTGTGTTGTACCCAGACTAGTTTATTTATCAGGTACCCATCCACACTGTACATAAATAATCCTTGTGAAAGACTTAAATTCATCAAACAGGAGTGATATTCCACAGTAGGTCAATCACACATAGATTGTTTGTGGGCACACTGTGATAATTACCCCTCTCTCTCTTCTAGATAAATGCCAATAATTCGTGATCAGCTTGTCCATATAATGACAGACTGATTACCTGTTGTATCTGTAAATAAATAAGTTAATTACATATTCTCTCTTCAGTCTTCTCTAAACTGAATAGGTACAAACAGATCCTCATTCAAAACACACTAAGGCATGTCTCATTGTGAGCATACAGGAGCCTCCCAGAAAAGCCTCATACCTTTTCTTCTTGCTGAAGATGTATCTTGCATGAAATGACTTTGAAGCAGGGATTGCCATAACTACCATTTCAAAGTCACATTGAATGCAGACACATACACTTTAAGAACTGTGTAGAGTATGTGTACTCCTGAGAGTTTTTACATTATAGCACTCATTCTTCCTTAAAGAAACAACCACAGCTGGGAAGAGAACAAATGTGTCACCAAAAGTTCACTCCTCAGTTTCAAGAATCTTTTAGGTGAATGGAGTGAAGTTACTTTAGTAATTACCTTGCACATGGAGATCACCCAGTTGTTATATGAATGATTATTGAAAGATGATAACCTGTGTGTTCCTTCCTAAACCCAACACCTCAACCTAAATGTGAGAGAAAAGGAATAGTTTGTTTTTCTCACATTTTTTTTTTCCTCAAACATATCTGTGAGTGGCTCAGACATGTTGAATGAGGCATCTGTACCAAAGGAGGGTGCAAATTTTGTCTGAACAACAAAGGAATATAGTTCATCTTCACTGAAGCTGATGAATTCCAGGTCATATCTTTTCAATCTTTCATTCTTAAGGACAATGTTGTTGCACAGCCAGATGGACCAGTCTGTAGTTCTACCTTTATCACATGGTTCTGTCATGTTGCAAGGTTCCTTCCAAAATGCCCTCACAGTACAAAATCATATAATTCCTTAGATTATAATTGTGAAAATTTGGCCCTATGAATGGCTGGAAGGCGCATACATATAAGAAATACTCTTAAGATGAATTTGTTTCCACTCTTAACCATCAACAGCATATTATGTGTTAATGCTATGCTTTCTTTTTATCTGTATTTCTACCCTGGGCACTGATATGTGCTGTAGTATTCACATGGCCAGAGCAGAAATGCAAGCAACATCACCAAAAAACTGATTTTCAATACCCCCCCCCCCCCAGAAAATAAAGAGAATAAATTGGAGTGGAACTATTTTCTACCAGATTATTTCATTAGATGTTGCATTATGCCTTGAGTGGGTTCTAATTAGCCCGATTAAATCCACTTCAGCACTGTATGTACATAGGCAGTAGTGATGTTAAAATAAGCGCATCGCCACAAGAAGCAGCAACAACCATTTGTGCTTTTAATTTGCCTTAAGCATGTCTTATTACAGCTAATGCATTTGCTCTTTATTTTGTAGCTAGTTCTCATTGTGGCAGCTTTGAAGTCCATACCAGAAAGTGTCTTGTTTTGCATATTTTGTTTTCAGTTTTGTCTATTAATATTAATGTTTCATATCAAGTACATCTATACACGCTCTGTTAACTGCTAGTTTAAATATTTAACAAACTCCTTGTTTCTGGCAATATTTAAAAAAATAATATTAGTCTGTATGATCATATTGCAAAAACCATTTTTTGGAGCATTACCAACCCAATCAGGCAGAACTAAATGTAGTTTTTAGGTAAAATATTTTTCAACTAACATTAGTAATCCTACAGATCAATACTTAAAATGTCCTCATCTAATATATGTTAGTCAGGTACCACTTGTCTGTGTCTTTGATTTTTACAAGTACATTTCACAACTGAAACTACCTGTGCGTTGTGCACCAAATGTGTATGTTCTCTTCCTAAACCATGAACTTAAAAAAACACATTTACCATTTACAAAAAAAGTTGCCTCAGCTTTATTGTCAGATTTCATCCATTGCTCCACTCTGATGTTTCCACCCCTAGAAGACAGTGAGCCAAAGCTGGGCCAAAACTGCTTTGGAGTTGCGTTTGAAATTCAAAAGCAGCTATAGAATAGGCAATCTTGAACAATGGAGGCTCAGAGAGACAAGCCTGGTGCTTTCAACTACTGGAGCTGGGATCACTTCCCCCTACTTTCATGTCTGTGAGAGGGTCATACTATCAGTGTCTTTTGGGAAATAGGAACTTAAAGGCCACAGGGGACAGTGAGGACTAGAGAGCGCAGTTTTGTTTAGCTGAACAGAAAGCCAAAAAAAAAAAAAAAACCTTTGATATCGTCCTCATCAGACCTCCGCTTTCATGCCATGATCTTGACATTTTGTTGAGGCGTTTGAAAAAGATAAGTAAAACAGGAGCCCACAGCCTGGAAAAAAGACCTGAGTTCATTTCTGTGTATAATCTGCTGTCAAACTAATCGTATGTTGGTTAATAACATCTGCCAGTAATGCTGGTACAGTACGTTGTAATGATGATACAGTCATAAAAGCAGAAATAATTTTGGCTGACGCCACAGCTATGTGCATTTGTCATTGGTCACGCATTTCTAAATATGGCCATAAAAATACTGTTATTAAATCTGCAAAAATGTACATAACTGAGCTAATATGTGCACGCTGCATCTCCAAAGCAAGGGTGCATCATGTGCTGTACCTCGCTTGTCTTCAGCAACATGCCTTTTTCTGCCTGATATGAGATTTTTAGATGTGTGCCCTGCTGTGTCCCTTCTGTCTGTCCATACTCCCCATTAACTCTGAGCAGGTGACTCGATTTAACAGAAATTAGTCCAAAAATGCCCTGCGTGAAGCTATGCAGTGAATCAAGCAATTTATCAAATGGTGGAACTCATGCCTTGCCCCTGGGCAGAGCGAGCTGCCATAACTTGTGTATGAAAGCTTCACTCACTGTAAGATCCTTTTTATTTCGCTTTTTGTTTGTTTTAATTCCCCACAGCGAGCCTCGTTGGGGCCATCGAAAGCTGTCTGCCACAGAAGGATCTCCAAAAAGAACTTCTGTATTAAAATCAAATTGCATGCTTTCCTCCTCACAAGGGCAAATACGCATGTAAAAGTTATACAAAAAAATATTTTTTATTTCATTAGCACCTTTAGACTGGACCCTGTAAAGGCCACCTGGAGTGGTTGTTTGAAATACATAAATCCAAGGAAAATGTTTTATACAGTGTACCAAGCCTTTTTTAAACACCCTTGTAAGGCCATACATATTACTTGGGTTTAATTTTCAAAGGCTTATTTTCTTTTTTAACAGAGAGCTTATTTTTACAGAAATGTTAAGCCTCAATTAGATGTAATACAGTATATGTATGTTAAATAGTTATAGCAAGATGGACTATTGACAGTTGTTTTAGAGAATGACCCTGGGTGCCTTTTAAATGACTTCAGTTCAGGATGGGTAAAGACATCATAATCTGCTTAGGTTCCCATTTAATAAAACATCGAACATATCCTTTGTAAATGATGGTCTCCTCGGGGCTTGGCTCCAGGGGCTTTACGGTATCTAATGCATGACAGGGAGATTGCTCCTCTAAATCATATTATTTGCTCTCGGGCTGACACCACACAAAAGTGACATCTCCTTTAAGTGAAGGAGCTTTGAAAAGCTTTCACTTCAATTCCAGCGACAACTTTTAAGCATTAGCTTGGCTGTGTTTCATATATGCCCAGACCATGGATTCTTGTATTTATTGAGTCTCCCCCCTGCCACCGCCTCTAGGCAGACACACTTATGTTTGTAGGGTGCAGTCTTTGACCACAACATGCGGAGCCTTCCATTTCGCTTTGAGTAGTGTCAGCCTTCTTCGTTACCACACAAAGTATAACAGCAATACGCAAATGAAAAGATATGACAAATGAAAAAACAAAAGAGGTTGACAGTAAAAGCAGGAAATGCAGCGGTGTTCAACAATTTCAGCTGACTGTGCCCAACATATTGAAGAAGACTCAGAGTCTTATGTACATGCACACTGTCAGAGTCATTTTCAATATGCAGTCCTTTATCTAGTCTTATGTTTTACCAGAGTCATCATGTCAGGATGGGGAGTCATTCTTCTACCAGACAGCACTGGCAATACAGATACAGCACACAGTACAGGCCGTGGCAGTTCTGCACTACACACAGTAAGCAGAATATGTAAGGATCTGACAGATTATGGGTCATCTCATACATTTCAACCTTAAACCCCAAAGCCATTAGTATCTGTGTCTGTAAAATGACGTAGAATTGATTAAACTGTTGTACATGGTCAATGTGTGTGCAAGCTATTCTGTACTTTTCCGATTGGAGTAGCATTTGTTATCAGACTTTTTATCAGACCGTCTATCAGACCGTTTTAGCTTAACTTGAGATCAACACTGTAGAAATATTGAGAATGTGGGCACAGATATTTTGCAGGAGCACAATCCTTTTGACTCATATTTTGGTACCACACCCACTCCTGCCATTAAAACTTGGCAGGGTCGGTCAGAATTGTTCGCACAACATTGTATTGCACACTTCTTGAGTTTAATGTGGAATCTAATTTGTACCAACACTGTGTTCTCAGAGCCAGTAATTGCTGTGCTATGTCCTGAAGACAAACAGTACCCAAATATGGAAGTCATCAGAAAAGACTTTTAACATTGCACATACTCCTTGGTAGTGTTTGCCCTCTAGATCTATAGATCCTTAAATTATGTAACAGTATTTTTTATTTATTTTTTAATAGTAACATGAATCCAATAGAACATGAATCCAATGGTAACACATATGCGTACAGCACTGGGCATATGTGTCACACATAGAAATCACTCTGCCTGTAAAATGTAAGCAAAAAGAACAACAATCAATACAGTAAATGATGAAATTGATACTAGTGTTACTGTTGCTGCTATTACCTCTACTACTACTAATAATAGTAACATATATATATATACATACACACACATTATATTATTATATTATTATTTATATATTATTAATTTCAAAGGTATTGAACCTGCTGAATATATGCACATTTTCCTCCAATTAATGGCTGTCAGAGATTAGCTGGAACAGCTCTAGCTATTAACCTTACTAAACTGATAACAGCCTAAAAAGCAGTGGTTTATTATGAATGCAACCTGCAGCTCCACGTGCTTGTATCTGGTTCAGCATGAGAAAGAAGATATTTAGTTGTACTGTAATCTAATATCATAATGTGGCAAGCAGACTCTTAAGGCATGAAATGTACATTTGAATTAGGAAACGCAAGGTAAATTGATCAATGTGGCGAAACATTAGTAGATTGAATGCGAGTCGAACTCTTAACAGCTTTTTGACCTGTATTCAGCATCGCTAATGTTCTCTCTGATCATATTTCAGGATTTCTGTTACAATGGAACTAAAAGCACTTTGAAAGCAATTTTCTGCAGCCAACAACAGATAATGTCAGGGTGGTTACAACTGAATTTGTTTTCTTGGAAACGTTTGTTGGCTACTGTATGTCAAGAATTTGAACTCGGCGTGTTGAAATAACAATATAACCCTAAAATTAAACTGTTTTGCTGCATATTATTATTGCTTGAACTAATCCTTCAGTAGAAAGCAAGTCAGCAAGTGTTGCCTCATGCCGCTGAAAAGGAGTGAACTTGATTTAGCAGAATGAGAGCACATAAATTATTGCTGAAAGTATTGTGGTTCACTCATAACCTGTCTCAATATCAATTTAATTATGGTTTGGTTTGCTTGTGGGGAAGTTAGACATAGAATAGAAGCATAGACATATGAGGTTATCCAGTCCTGTCACATTCTTTACGTAACTGCCACTTTGTCAAGAAAAAAGCTGGAACATAGTTCATTAGTCACAGTTAAAGACATACCGCAATGCTGGAGGTTTGAATAGTTCCCTTATCCCAGTATAAAGACTGCTTAGACTGTTTTTCTCTGCCTCATTACTGAGAAAATAGCAGAAGCAAAGGCTCTTCATCCAGTCTACTTCTTCTCTTATGGTTATGAAATTTGTAACTGATTACTAAGGGGAACATTCAGTCTAACTTGCATTGCAATTTTAATAACAACTGTAATGAAGTGTTAGGATTTTTCCAATATATAGAATAGGATAAGTTATGCTGAGATTAACAAAACGTGAAAAAATAGATAAATAAATACAAATAGCTTTAATTCATTTCCCAGAATTAAGGGTAAAGCCCATTTTCTGCTAAATGCCCTCAAATATGTCATAATATGAACACAACTCAGAGAAATCTACTCACTGAGAAACCACATTTAGCCCCACACAGTTTCTCATGAGCCCGTGCATAAAACTAAGCTTCTCCACTTATTGAAATGTAGTTGCTTTCCTCTGTGTCCTACAGTTAAACAAACAAAAAGTAACATTTCAGATAAGGACTGGTAATTCTTTATCGCCCAAGCCATAAAGTCAGTCTTTGTGTACCGATGTGTAGTTAATCTGATTTTAATTTAATTACACTACTAGTGGAAGAGGGCACATACATTCCATTTTTGTTATAAGAATGTTCTGACATTGCCCAGGTATGGGGCAGCAAGCATGTTAATTAATAATGAACAATCTGACAATATGCAGAGGCATGACAGCATTAAGGCAGTCTGCTGCTGGTTCCTTTGCATATTAATAGATCCTTCATTATTATTTGATATGACAGCTGCTCCAAGGGCTACTATCAGACTCCATCCCCATTATTCGTTATTTTGTGCTCAGTGTGACAGTACAGTGCATTTCTTTATTTGTGTAAGGGTTTCTTTTTGTTACTAATGTGTGTTTGGTGATCTGCGCTACACACTGTTACTCACTGAGAGTGAGCAAAATATGAGCTGTAAGATAATGTGAGAATTGTATTTTCCTCTACTGTTATGAATATGTTGTATTTAATGCCAAGATTGTATTTTTGTATGTTAATTTTTTAATTTTTTCTTACTCAGTTTTTCATGATACAGGTTTGCATAAATTATGTTACTCTTTAAATTTTTCTTTTCACAGTGAAGATTTTGTAGTCTATATAAACTATCCCACACCATGCCCTGCACTTATGTAGCCAAACCAAACTTTGGTATGGAAAATAATGTTATTCTTTGAAATGAAGGCCCATATCTAATGTAATTGCATTTCCCTTTATGTGGGTGGGAACTGCGTTACTGTTTTTAATGCTTATGCAACATCATGAGATTGACAGTTGCAGAAATGAGCAAAAAATGTTGCATAAGAAACTGAAAAAAAAACTGTGGTTAGAATGAATAGATGCTTCAGTCTTAGAGAAAACTGCAATGTTCACCAGGCACAGGACAAAATCTTAGTAGGAAGTGTAAAGCTGGAAACTTGTGTTCCTAGATAAGATGAGTTTCATCATTATGAATTTCAGTCATCATTTGTCATGACTTGATGTTTGTTGACGCTACATTCGAATCCTCCATTTATTCATGGCAAAGAGGGATCAATTATTGCACACTGCAGTCTCAAACCTCAGTTCCTAAACGTAAAGGTGACTTTCAAAAATGCAGGCACTGTGAGTATTCAAACAGTGTTCCTGCATTGTAATGAATGCAAAACAGCAGGGAAGGATGCGGTGCCTACACAGACATTCAGCTGGCTGGATATACTTGCCGCCCGTGTTGGAACAGATCTCAGGTCAGCCTTCACGTACACAGTGAAAACAAATGCACAATGCAGAGATATACAGCAAGACATTGGATTAAAAAAACAGCAACAAGTAGACCTTGTGAGGGACAACCGCTTCACCCTGAGTCTTCGACATAAGAGTAGTGTAGGTATTATTTATTTATTTTATTTTTTTAGTGTGTATGCAGACATTATGGTACCATTTTTGTCAGGTATGGAACAAAAGAGTATCTACTCCTGAATGATCTGCAACTGTAAATACCTTTTACAGTTTTAGTTAAAAGAAAAAAAAAACATAGGTTGTATGTGGAATATGGTCCATTTTGTCATTGTGTTTGTGCATTTCATTTCATTATGCAAGATTTATGTAAGTTCATTCACCATCAACTGTGAAATTTTCATCAAGGTAATCTCATTGTGAAAATTCCATGAAAAGAATTAATTTCAAAATGAAATTACAGTACAGTGTAGGTGAAGTAAGAGACACATTCAAGGACAGCTGCCGTTTTTTTTTTTTTTTTTGCAAGTGTGGCTCATTTGTTTTTGGGCAACCCTGAAAGCACTGGGATGGAGAATCCCTCTGTGACCACAGTGAGGAGATTCCTACTGGCAGGAAAGAATGCCTCTTGTCGGAAATGCCCCCCCCCCCCCCCCCCCCCCCCCCCAGCTTCCCTCGGTCTTCATGACAGACAGCTGCACATAGTGGAATGGAACAACAGTTTACAGTCTTAATTATAATTCATACAGTAATTTCTAGTGATGTCACTTCAGCCAGTACGAAATTGTCAGAGCAGTAAGTCTTAACAGTAGGCATAAAAGCTTCTCTTTTGCTGAATATATCTTTGAAGTAGTAAGAAACAACATCTGTTCTTGGTCACATGCTTAGGGTTTTTTCACCCCTAAACCTAGTAGATTAAGTCTGAAATGGAAGTACAGTAGATGTTTCCATCTAGTAGAATTTTCCATTTACAGCATTTAAAGTAACAGTGGAATTGCTGGTTTATTAACTTGTCAATCACTTCAAGCTTTTGCAAGTACATGTATTGTCAAGGAAGCACCGTTTATCTTTCTTTGAAAGAAATAATTTCAAAAAGCAGTCTAAAACCAGTCAAAACAGAAATGTTAACTTTTCAAATAAAGTTAGATATCTTTTTGTTAGGCTATGATCTATGCATAAAGGTACCAGGTATATAAATCCATATTTGCTTTTACCTTGTTGACTCATGACATTTCAAGTCAGAACAGTAAATAGTCGTTTCAGATTTTTACTCATTTAATCAACTGCGTTTGTTATCAGTGAACATTTTAAACCATATCATGCCTCTTACTGTCCCTCTTGCTGCTGCCACCACAACAAAAACATGACACCTCAGTGGTCAGTTCCAAAGGACATGACAGTGTATTTTCAGTCTGTCATATAGTACTGGTTTGAATGGAAGCCAAAAATAGTTAAAACAAATATGGCCAGTTTTGTGCCAGAGATGTCAGAATACAATGTTCCCATTCGTACATTTTGGAACTCAAGATGGAAATAACATCAAAGTAGTTCTCAGCAGCAACGTGCAGTGTTTAGGGAAGTGTTTAAGACTGATACGGAAAAGAGCCTATGAGACAATCATTGTTAGTGCTCGCCTGATTATAGGCAACAACAATGGAAAATGTTTCAGAAGCAATTTTGATCTCCTTGAAAGAAGCACATTCAGACTAGTGGGTTTGTATGCATTGTTGGTTCATATGCAACAGCAAGATCTATAACAAAACAGAACAGGCAATGACTTGATTTGTTTCTGGTGGACACACCATAAAAAGATATTGAAAAGGTATTGTTCTGGGCTGAATTAATAAAAATGATAATATTAATGAATACATCACATAAGTGACCATTTTCAGCACTGTGTGTGTGTGTGTGTGTGTGTGTGTGTGTGTGGAGCAGACAAATTAAATACATTCAGTTACATTCTGTAAGACCGCTATCCATTTATAGAACTGGGGACAAGAGAGTCTGGGAAGCAAGGAAAAAGTCAGCGAAGTAGCAAAGTAAAAAAAATAAATTGAAAAGGCACCAAAGGTTTTTTCCCATCGTTTTTTGTGTTGTCTCGTTTTAGTTTATTGTTTTTAATCAGTGAAACCGTGAGGGAGATTATTTATTTTATCCTTTATATATGTGCACCCCGTCAATAAACCATGTCTTATTGTTCCCCATGTCCTGCCATTTCCAAAACACTGTGTTAAGCACTGTGTGTTCAGCACTGCCTGTCACAATACTGAAAAAATATACTGTATTTTGTAAGTTTAAGTATAGTAAGTGTATGCATATATAACCAAAAAGTGATAATAATATTTATTCCAGCGTGCTTCTGTTATGCATGAATTTCATTTAGAAAACAGTTGACTCACACCAGTTATACATAAATGAATGTTGACCTTCAGTGAGAGTAGAGGCTACATTCATTATGTTGAGGAGTATAACCCTCTTAAGGACCGAGCTTTGTTTTCCGCATGCATATGGAAGAGGGTAGCAAACGAGACCGGCTACTTTGTCATGATGTATACTGTACATCAATATGGAACTGATGTATTTTAAAATGCAAACAAGGCTTTAAATTATATGCACCTTCATTTCAGCTACAGAATGCGCTTCACGCCATCTGCCTATCAGATGGTTGGGAACCACGATTGCGTACTAATGCCACATGTTCGATTTTTTCCCCTCTCCTTGTACTGGCTAGATACGCGCAGCTAATAGCTGCACTCGAGTCATGTCACTGAAATATATGTGACAGCTAAGTGATGGGATATTTATGAATCAGCTTGTCCCTTGTGACAAACAGCAACTAGAACACCAGGAGCAAACTGGTTTATAAAAGGTAACATACCTTTTGTCTTCATTGGTTATTGCAACTCTAAATACCCCTTTATGTCCTTTGACTGCATATATTTAGATGAAAACATTTGTAACGTGATAGGTGCCCAATAGATAAAATGATGCCTTCTGGTGGCTTAGTAACGTCAATCAGAGATTTGTTAATTTCACAGATTTCTGTCACATTACATGATCAGCAGAGAACAGACAGAGGGAATGCTACAAAATACAAGATTGCTTAAATATGAATTCTAAGAGGGTAAAACACAAGTGGCTGTGCATGTGTGTGCTTCACATACAGTAAACAAACTATGTTGGATGTGCAAATCATTGTTTTTTGTTTTGTTGTTTTGTTTTGCTTTTTACATTTACGTAAGTGTTAAAGGCCTTACAAATAATCACAGCATATGAGATGAAATTATGCCTGCTCTTGAAAATACTTGATACAGCAAAGAGTTAAACCACTCTTGCGAGAGCAGTCCTGGTTTAAAAAAAAAAAATGCTATGATGCTGAAGGTCAGAGCATCGCAACTGCTTTGCTCACTTGAGACACAGATTTTGCAAGTACATCAATCCTGGCATCACAGTGTTTTAGCACCCTTGTCCTCCCCTGACACCTTGGTGACATCTGCAGGAGAGGTCCTTTATTCTTTTGCAGGCGCATTATGAATGATATGCTTATGCACTGAGATGTTAGTCACATAGGCAGAGTGCCTATAAAACTGTTCAGAAAATGATGAACATACAATAGTAATGAGTCAACATCACTGCAATGTAGAGGTCTAGTCTAGTACCCCCACCCCCCACCCCCGCTAACCCCCCCTAACCCCCGCCCTCTCAACATAGAGACACACAAAAACACACTAGACTGTCAAATGCCACATTTTTAAGGTACTCTAAACAAGAGCACTGAAAATTACAGTAAAGCCTTTATGATACACCATGCCCTTCCCAGTCCCAAAGCTGGCCTTTTAACTAAATCAAATACAAAAGAGCAATGTTGTTATAGCCATCAAAGCCATTGAGGGCTGGAATAACAATGATCTTTTAGTATCCAGTTGTGTTTGAAAGAGTGGGTTTGATCAGGAGGACGAGTTGGGCCGTGTGTATGATTAAAATAGTCTCAAAATGTATGTAGTCTTTGGAAGTGCCGTGTTTGATTTTTTTTTTTCTCTGTAGCCTCTTGCTGTGATGGGATGTGTGTTCTCACTGGGACACACACCGCAGTCTATTTGCAAACAGAAATAATGACAGTATGTCAATTCAGATGTGTTCGCCTGACTCCATCTGTCACCATCAAAGCGAAATGGTATCTATTGGGGAATGTGTGCTGAAAGACACACAAACACAAGTGTTTATGACATATTAATGTAAATTGTGTTTGCTGTATTTACTACCAATTATAATAACAGGTATGCATACTGACATTTTAATTGATGATACATTTGTCTCTCTATCACTATTTTTTATCATATTAATATGATAAGCATTATTATTCTTGTAATAACTCATACATTTGCATTGGTATATAATAATGGTATATAGGGTATGCATATTGCCTATATATTTTCAATACTTTCCATACCAGTGAAAATGACTTTTCATAACCGGTATTTTCAAAATCTGACTGCTATTTTACCCATAAATTAAGATACTTTTTCCAACACCTATGGTTTTGCAGCACTAATTTCACTGCTGTAGCAAGTCTTTGGGTAACCAAATGAAGTACTTGAGGTCTTGCCAAAGGCTGAAATCCAAACTTAAACTGCCAAAATTTTCCAATTTCCTTTTCATCGTGGCTTCATCAAGGATTCAGCCTGTAACTCTCTGAGAAGTCACAGGTGTGTAGATAATGAAAGTCTACGTCCTCTCCAGGGTTAAGATCTTAGAAGGAGGAGTACTGCTCCTGAAAAAACTCAAAACTTATGTGGGTCCCACAGTCATGATGAAAGCTTCTGCCAACATATGTTTGTGTCCTAGCTTCCCGTGTTACAAATGGCAGGTTTATTTTTTAATGTTCTAACTGTGGCTTTGTAGGCCTCACCGCCGCCGCTGCTGCTGCTGCAGCCGCCACAAACGCCGCGATCGCCGAGGCCATGAAGGTGAAGAAGATCAAACTGGAGGTGATGAGCAGCTACCACAGCGGCAGTAACCAGCACGGGGCCGACTCAGAGAACGGGGACCTCAACTCGAGTGTCGGTGAGTTCCCTTACACCACAGCCATTACAGGCATGACCCCTTCAGTTCTGTCAGTATTTAGCGTAGAAATTGACCACGCCTTTGAGTCTCTTTTTAATGCAGGTATGGTGTGGTGACCCTGTAAATTATCCTCATAAAAAATCAGACTGGAACATTGATGAATGACGGAAAAGTATTTATGAAATCAATGCATTTTTATACTCCCAAATTAATGGGTGTTGATGTCAATTTAATGGTCTTGAATTTATGAGGGTCTATTTATTATCATTTAATGACAAGCCATTAATGACTTGTTGTTAAATGTCATTGCAGGCGAAAGTCAGAATGCAGGTAATCCACAGTACAAATAATTTTATTTGTGTTTATTGTTAAATGAGCAAAAACGTCCTTTGTTAAGAATGTTAAGAATTCTTTTACATTTTTAAGTTTGTTTTACCATTGGTATTGTAGACTAGCTAGTTCACAGCCCATTATGCAGCATTTATGCTGTGGCAAGTCATTGGATAAAACTTGATAGTTATAGTGCCCTCAATATTTATTAATTCCCCTTATTAATCAGGAAAAATACATATTGGATCATTTTTTACTGCTTACAAAAATATTAAATTGCTACACTTTAATATTAATATCATTGCACAGAGCCTAGTCAGATTGTGCATAATACATTTTACGGCAACAAATACATATACCAACATTCTACATTTTGCATGAAGCTCAGTGGAGGCATCCAAGGGAATGCATTCATATAAGAAGACATAAGAAATTCATTAGTAGCCTGTATTATCAAGGTAAAGGTTAGAGAGCTTTCCAAACAAATACAAACAGATGGTCATTGACCTCCACAAATTGTTAGATGGTCATAAGAGAATCCACAAAAAGCTGAATCTAACTCTTTTCTCTGCAGTGTCCATTGTTAAAAAGTTCCATCCAAAGTTGGAGATCTCCAAATCAAGCTAGCACCTTCAGGAGACAAAGTATCAGAATGTGCCATTCAAAGTAGCCTGTTTGATTCTGGCATTTGTGAATGGGTTGCAAAGAAGGAGTTTCTGGAGGCTGACCTCAAGAGGAGGTGGAAAATTATATCTGAATGACAGCTGGAAGTGTGTATTATAATCAGACGAAATTAAAAATTGAGTTTTTGCTCATAAGTGTTATATGTGGTGTTAAAAAGGTACGAATAATAACTAACTTATGTTGGAACAAAACAACATGCTCACAGAGAATTATGGGTGGCCTGTTATGCTCTGAGGAAGTTTTGCATCTATGAGCCCTGAAGCCCTTGTTAAGATAGGTGGAATCATAAACCTCAACTGTCCCAGGACATTTCAACGAAAAACTTGGGTCCCCTAGCCAAGACGCTCATATCTGGGTAAAAATGAACACTCTACTATTACACCAATCTAAATAATTATTCCAAATCTACAAAGAAATGATTAATTGAGTACAAAATCAATGTTTGCAACTGGAAATTTCAATTTCCAGTTATGTCCAGGTCCAGAATATGATACCATATGTGTGGTTCAAACTCACAAAAGCAAAACAAAAAACAAAAGATCTGAAGAACCTAGAGCAATTATTTAAAAACTTAGAAAAAAACTGGATCTTCTATCTGCTAGAAACCTCAAAAATACTAATCTCAGAGGTGTGAATAAACCCTCATGTTTTCTGAAATGCAAGGTATTATTTGGGAGAAATATGACTTTGCTCTGTGTAATGGCCTTAGGATTGAAGTGTAATGTGAATTTCTCTAAGCAGGAAAAATGATCCAGTATGTCCTATGCATGGGATTCTGTTATATCATGCTTTGTTACTTTTATAATCGGGGGTATAAATAAATATCATGGGCACTGTATATCATGAAATGTAAACCTCGTGCTTAACACAACTGCCCTTGAACCTCCTCCACGATTTCACCTCCATTTGTTTTCATGTCATGTCTGGATGCAGGTTCCTGATTATCGTAGTTTTGAAGGTGTAGTAAAGACAGTCCATCCTCATGGTGCTTATGTACTGAACTGTATGGAGCAGCCAGTGAAAGTTTCTGTCAACAGTCACCCATTCTCGATTTATATTAATTTAGCAGAGTGTCTTTTAAACAAATTGGCAATTAGCTACATTTTAGGTGAAGAGGCAAGCTTTACTTGCTTGTAGCGTGAACCTTAAGTTAGGTTAACGATTCGAGATTTAAGTCTCTGGCTGGTTATTTTACATTTATATTTCATGAGTATTTGCTAAGTTAGCACATGCTCTTTTGGTTAAATGTTATAATATACGAGGTAGCTATTTACTGTTGCCGATAAAAGTTTTATATTTTGGAAATGTCCAATGATCAAAGCAAAATGAAAATTTTTAAATGTACACATTTTCACAATTGTTAGGAAGGACAATTGTGTGTCAATCGTATGTGTACAATATACAAATGTACAATTTGTCACTTGATATCACACCACCCAGAAGGTCTGTACATTTCCTTCTACAGTACTTAGTGCTATAGTTTCAGGATTTGTCTGCACAGATAACTGAAATTAGTGGGCCTGGTCTACCCAACAGTCAGCTGCATACTTATCGGGGATAAACTCACTTCTGGCCATACTATTCTTTGCTGAAACTTCCCCCCTACAAACCCTATTTTACCATTTTGAGATAAGTTGTCCATTGGATGTTTTTCGCAGTTTGCCCTCCACCTCGCTAATGAGCAGGTGATACTCAAAGAGTCACCTTCCCAAGTTTTATGCCAGAATTCACAGATCACCAATAAAAGTTTAAGTATGAGTCTTTACAAATACATTATAGGAGTCATGCTGTTCGGCCTAGCAAAGTGCATTATGCAGCATTTTACATCATCAGAATATATACACCAATTAAGGGAAGCATTTAGTGTTTTGTTTCACAGGGGCTGTTGTGTTATTATTGCTCATATAAGGAGTACCCAGAATGGTACTGTACCTTGGCCTGTTCACTGCTTTTGTTTATTTCCTCCCGTCATTTTCTAACCACATTTCTTCAGCATTTTACATTGATGAGCCTGGAATAAAATGTTTTCTGTTGACTAACCTAGTAATTTGACTGGTTTTGGATGGGGGTGTCTTATTTCCTATTTTATGTCATTATTGCATCAAAGTATGACTGCAGGTTTTTACATTTCCTCAGAACCATTTAAAATAATGCTATTTTATTGTGTAAAGTAATAAACATTTTACAAGAAAAATGCATTTAATCCTCAAACCATGGTTACAGAGTCCTGTGTGTGATTCTATTCCTGAAAGTTTGAAATGCAATTAGGATTTACCGAGAATCTTTGACACTGTATATATTTTGAAAACAGGGTGTATTATAAGCAGATTTAAATAAGAAAATGCATGAGGAATGAGGTCATAACTTCCACAAAAAAACGAGGCTAGGAGGTCACGGAAATAAAGATAAATGCGAATAAGAGCAGCAAGGCTGTGGCAATGAAGCTAATAAGAAACTGTTTTATCTGTTACAATTTAAATTGTAACCTTGAGCACACGGCCTCCCACCAGAATAATAATTCTAGTGAAGCAGCCACTGAGGGTGCAGAAAGTAAGGTATTAGCACTCTGAGTAAAATATATGGCGGTGAACGCCTCTCTCCCCCATCCACAATCAATTGGATTCTTTTACTTTAATATTTACTCCCACCGACGAGATGCTAGTCTGCATGGTGATGAACAGTCTGCCACTGGCGTTTGAAGGTGACCTGTCACTGCATATGGACAAATCTCTCGCTTGCAGAAATGTACAAAATAAATCATTAAAGCAGGCAGCCTCTCATTCCTGGATTTAAATCACCCTAGATTTATGATTTGAATTAATGCTTCGTTTGGTCAAAGGAATGGCCACGGAGACAAATGATGTTTGGTACTGAAGCCATCCTAATATTGATTACTGGATGTCTGTGCAATCTCTTGTTTATATCAAGCACTCTCTTGTGACAGGGTGGTAGATAGGAGTCACACAGACGATAAGGAGGAAAAATGTTGCCAGTTCTATTCCGCAAGCATGAAAGGGCAGCGGATTCTTTCAACACAAAATAGTAATACAAATGTTTCCCTCTTTTTGGAAAAAGGGAGGATGTTCTATTTGGTATTATACCCACATTTTTGTAAACAGATTGGTTCAAACTGAAGGCCATTTGTCATGAAAAAGGAGTGAGAAAAAAAATCTCTATTGTGTTAACAAATGCATTCAGAGTATCCCCTTTTAAGATCATTGCTCATAATTACAATATGATGTAATTACTTTGTTCTTGCACGATGGGACTTCAAAATGCATTCATTTTGCATGCCCTCTTTAGAATTGGTTTCTGATGACCAAATCTGTGCTGGTCTCATGGTCAGCGCATTATGGCTGTGGAATTCAAGCCTCTAAATCACTTGACAGATATAGCTATGACTCTACTCACTGAGAACTTTATTTGGCAGGAGACACAATCTGACCGTAGTCACTGTTGTTAACAATGCAGTGTGCTGATTACTAGGAAATGAGTTCATGCCTATTTAAAAGAAATGCTTCAAACAGCTGCGTCCAGAAAAATACAAATTGCCTTTTCAAAAAGGGCCTGTGTTTAAATCAATGAATTGAAGCAAATTAAATAGACACTATTGTGTACTTAATCTGTATGTAGATAGAGAATATTATTAAGATGCTTTATTATTAAGATTATTATTAAGATTCTTACTGTCTTTTATTGAATGAAACAGGGAAATAAAGAGATTATTATATTATTACTATTTGTATTATTACTGTTATTAGTAGCTGGAGTAGAAGTGGTATGCAACTACATCTACTTCTACCACTCTGATTAAAAACAGAAAATATATTGCTGTTAAGATATTATACTATGTTATATGTTTAGAAATTGTTTTTTAATATTGCCCATTAATTCTTTAGTTTCACATTCAATACACAATTAATATTTCATAAAAAATTCTCCACTCTCAGTGACTGTTTTGCTTTTTTGTTTTTCTGGAGGCACATCTTGCAGCTTGTTAAAAATCCAGAGACAGCTTGTGAAGGACATTCTTTGCTGGACCTGGATCAGTTGTGTTGTCTTTGTGTGGATGTAAATGGAACAGGCTGCCATTTCTCCTGCATTAAGCATTCAGCACAATTACCCTTTCCTGTTTGCATCAGTGTTATTAATTATAACGAAAAACAAACCAGCCTGTCCAACTTTGAGTCACAGAGCAAAACATCCTGACAGAGGAACACAGAGGATTGTGTCTAGGATTAAACCAATAGATTGTTATTTAGTCCCTCTTTGATTTTTCTCTGGGTTTGTTTTAAGGGGGAGCAGGGAGGGATTCTGTGAATGTACACTGTGTATTGTTCCACAGACTCTCAGGAAACGCCGTAATTACAGATCACAAACCAAGCAAAACATGTGTGACACACTGCCTGGGAGAGAAATAAACGGCGATAAATTCCCTCCCACTGACTTGACCTGAACCAGAACCTTCATTATCAGGAGCAAAAATATTGTCAACTGCCTCTTAACAAACACCTGCCTATTTCAAGAGAAGGAATTGCTTTTCAGAAAGGGGGGGGAGTTTGGTTTGGGGGGGGGGGTGGGGGTGGGGGGGGGGCTTGTACAGCTTGAGAGCAATGGCAGACCTTGAGTGGAGAAGAGAAGAAAAGAGAAAAGAAAACGTCTCTCTTTTTGGCCATCGGGTGCCATTTCACAACTGCTTTCTCGCCACGGCAACGCTAATGGACCTCAAATCCTCCCCGTAATTAGATGTGGGAATTGCATGTATCATCAAGCAGATGATGCCGCCATAATGAAACGATTGACGGGAAAACTTTAAGGCTGAGCGTTGCCGTCGTTTACCTCGGTAAGTTAGTTAAAGGACGTCCAACCCGCACACGCACGCGCACCCCCCCCCCCCCCCCCCAATGCCTTTAGAGGGTGGACCAGGATTCACACCAGGGGCTGTGACAGGTGCCTGGGCTCAGGAAGGAATTAAAACGGAAGGGAGAGAGAGATGACGGGAAGGCGTCCCGCCACTCGTGGGGTCATCCCACTAATTCCAGCGGGCTTCTTTGTCGGAGGAGGCCAGCACTCCTGAGATGGATCTGAATTGAGACCGCAGCTGTAAGCGTGGAGGAGCTAATTGGTCCTTATCTCGCTGTCCCATTCATCTTCATTTTTTACCAATTACTGAGAATTATCTGTGTTCTCAGTTGGATATGGGAGTTAATCCTTTTTGGTTAAGCTGGTGGTACAGTTTGCAGATTTCAAATGGGTGGGGGGTGAAAAAGTCAGGGGCAAAAAACAAACTCTGGAAACTTCCCATCATTACCAGCATGAGGGAATCGATTGAAAAAAAAAATGAGATCAGAGGAAACGGAAAAGAGGGAGGGGGGGAAATCAATTATACGTGTTATAATTCAGCCTCTTGTTTGCAAATGTAACGGCTCAATTGATTAAGTTGGACTGAATGCTCTTGCCATTATTGACTTGTTAAAAACATATTTTCTCCTCATCAGTGGTTTCAACATTGCGGTTTCACAGATGACAGTGCTTATGAAGTCCTATGAATAATTTTAAATGCATTAATTTTACGGTGCTGCAATCCAACGCAACTGACTACAGTCCGGAACACATTTTGTTCAGCTGTTTTTTTTTCTCCTTTTTTTACAGAAGAAATTTAGCAATAATACATTGCTCAGGGATACATCAGGCATCTGGGATTTGAACCCAGAACACTGGGATCGCTACACGCCTCAAAGCACCATTTCGCACAGAGTATGCTACAGGATGTGACAACAAATTGCTTTCTATTCCCTTCTACTTCATATCACACTGGAAAGTCTATTTGACTCATTTATAATGTTAAGGCCTATGTGTTTTCTTAAAAAAAGATAAAAAAAAACATGATGGAAAGTCATTTATACAAAATTGAAAGATAAGTTTAGACCCATGTTGCCTGGAGAGGACAAAATGTAAAATACAAGTTTTGTGCTAAGCTCAAATGCAGGAAAAAGTCATGCAAGTTCTGTGTCTAGCAAAGATCACTTCTGCGCTACAGAGCCAAACAATTGTAGAGCTATTTCAGAATAAAGCTTACTCTCTTTTTCATACGTCTGTGACCATACTGTCACTCAGCAGTTTGAGCACCTTCCTACAGTTAATTTGGATGTTTTGTTAACAAAACTGAAAATTCCAGAAAACTTTTACAGATCATAGCTCATTTTCTTTAATCTCTCTTTCTTGTTCATCTTACAAAGGTGCATGTTTAAGTTTTAGAGAGAAGATATAAAAACACTGGGTTTCATAGACAACTGGATTGTGTACTAGCAAATAGCAAGTCCAAAGTAAAGCTAAACTATTGACATAGACAATGAAATGTTAAATAGCAAGATCCTGTTTGGATCTGCAAGCGCTTCACAATGAATTAGTACATCCAATGGCGTTTTTTCCATTCCATAAGGTAGGGCCACGTTTAGTGCTGGCTTTCAAAGAAAACACCCTATAGGTCTGAACTGAGCGAGCCGTGCCTCACGTCCTTTGATAGGGATCTGTTTGGTCACACACTGCACCAGCTGTCATCTCAGCCTGACTGCTGTGATTTAATTAGTCTGTTTATGTCCTTTCTAATAATAAATCCCTCTCTACGGAAGGGCAAACGCAACAAGGGTCTGTCTTTGTTAGCGCTGGTGCCGCACGCCACCGAATGCGGACCGCATCTAAAATGTTCAGCCTTTCCTGGACTGAATCTGTCCTCTTGTCACTTAAGGCTGTTGGGAAATGGAGCAGCCGGCAGCTGAAGGCCTCCGAGCGTCCTCTCGGGTCTAAGGCTGACTCAGGGCCAAGCAAAAGAGAACTGCCAAACCAATGGATGAAACATGTCAAAAACACACGTAGACATTTCTACATCTGAATCTGACACCAGAGAAAGAAACAAAACAAACAAGCCAAAAAAAAACATGAGCAAATATTTTGGAAGCAATCTCTCTCAAATAGATATAAAAATTTTACATGCAATTTTCTAATAATACACAACATTTAAATGATATATCCTATCTGGAATTCTTCAGTTGAATAATATAGCCCATTGTGTAGCCGTGCATACCAAAGGATATTTTGTCTTTGGCATACTCAAACTGAAAATTAAATCTGTATTGTAATGAATAAAACAACAATAATGTCAGTTAGACATAGTGTAGACAGTGCTCGAGTAGAATATGAATGCGTGGAGACGAGGGGTCTCTGGGGTGTTTGTCTTCAGAGTAGCTCTATTAGAGTGTTGGGCTCGTGGGAAGCAGGTGACAGATAAGTGGAGAGCCTTGCACATTTTAATAGAATTTCAAAGATAACTTGATAATCATTTATTTTTAATGAAGTTGAACAGCTCACACTAATTCCGGTTGCATCGGCAAGTTAAGCATCTGCATAAAATTGAATATGCATGAATAAGAATACGCAAACTACTGATGTACACAAACAGCTACAACCATAGCCAAATCTTACAATATAGGAATAGATTAAACATTATTTGTGTAATGATCCATATCTAGTTCTATCATATCTGACTGACACAACCTCTCTGACAATATTTTAGACGAGTAGCATTGTACAGTAGATAAACCCTTAATGCAAATGTTTTTATTTCTGTCTCATGTCATTACCTCATAAAGTCATAACTACAGCTTTAAAAAAAACTGACCGGTTTACATGTCATCCCTAATCAGCATTTGGCTTCTTTTTTCATTAATTGGACAAATTAATTTGGAGATGTTTGATTCTTTGATGATGCATGCGTTAGGCTGTCCCTTTTTACTAGTCTCTGTCAGGTTGAATTTACAAGTGGAACGGAGTGACCTTTGGAAGCAAAGATAGGAGTAAAGAGATCAACGCAATTTGAAAAGACAATGTCACTTGGTGTAAATTTGATACATGTAATAAATGACATTCAACCTTTCACAGACGATAAGCTTTTTCGGTTTGTAATTTGAAATATGCATGTCCTATAATTGCCAGGAACTTAGCAGTTAATGCACTTCTTGGCCTTTTTCATAACTCATCATAGGCATTTTTTCATAAATAATGTCTACAGAATGGTGGGTGATCCCCTAAATGAGCACATTTTGTGTAAAAAACGCATGATGATTATGGTCACAAGGAGTAAAATGCACTATGTAAAAAGGCAAATTAACAATAAGAGCTGTGACTTAAAATCCATTAGTAATAACAGCAACTGAGTCAACCTGCTCAGTTTGTGATCACAGAAATGCAAGAATTTGATAACAGCCCAGTAGCATAGCTTGGTGGCACCATGAGTCGGTCTATTTTCCATTGAATGTCTTCCCAGAGGGTGACGTGAAATTCCTGGGTAAAGTGACATGATGACACAAACCTACTGTAGACTCCTCCAGAGAGCCAGCAGTAAGAGCCCGTGTAACATCAGATTTCAGATTTTTCATCAGAAGACAAGGTTGCAAAGAAAGAAGGGGAATGCCATTGACACAAAATACATATAATGGCTTTTAAAATGGATTAATTTTCTTGATATAACAGTTTTAAATACATTTATGCACCACAGTGGCTTCCTAAATTAGGTGATTTAAAATGTATGTATTGATGTGCTTGTCAGTGGTTAACATTCCCACATTGGGTCTTACTCTAAAGCAGGAGTAATTCTGCTAAACTATACTCAGACATCATTCAGTGGTTTATCTCTAAATGCATAAAAGACTATTATTGTAGTTCCATTGTAGAAGCCATTTAATAACACATGGTAGTCTGGTTTTGGTTATGCCTGATATGATAGTCCTACTAGACCTGCTATGTTTTTCCCTGAATGATTTGAAAAGCTGACCTAATACTGTTTCCCCCCCGTGGGCCAGATGGCCATATGAAAACTGGAATTAATTGAAAAACATGGTTTCCATCACTAAATCTGTGAAAAAGGTTCTTTTTCGTCCTTTAAAGTATTTAGACATGAGACCTACAGTGTTCAGATAACAGAGGCAAACAATGGTGTGAAGCGTAGGATCATTTGATGGCACAGGGAAATGATCAAAGGATGAACAGCTCAAGAGTGGATAGGGTAGTGTTGTGTCTAACTCTGATTTCTATGGGATTTCTGTTTTCTACTGTTTTCTCCCATAGCCTAAAGCCAATTTGTTTTGGCAAAGTAATTTCTCCAAACTCTCCCCTACATGCCTGTGTGTGAGCATGTGTATGTATGTGTGTGTGTGTGTGTGTGTGTGTGTGTGTGTGTGTGTGTGTGTGTGTTTGTGTGAACACATTCCATCTGTGGCTTTTCACCCCTCTAAAGCCCTGCTGAAGAGGACAGCAAAAGAGAATTTCAATTTGTGATTGCCATTGTGTGGGGCAATGGTTCCATCACAGAAGTTATTTCAGTTCTCTATCATGGCCAATTATGCATGAATTTTGATGAAATTGGACTCAAATGTTGTCTCACTGGTCCCCGGAACCCTATTGATTTTCACACAATAAAGTAAAAGGGCACGGTTCCTGATTGGCTTTTATGTTTCCAGGCTCTAACCTTGACCAATTATGCATGGATTTCGATGACATTTGGTACATATGTTAAACTCATTGATTTAGGTATGATTAAGGTATGCAGCTTGTCTGATTTTTCACATCACAGTGACATTGTAATGCTAAATCTCCTGTACTAATAGTAATCAACATTTCTGACTGTACAATACATGGAAATATTTTGAATTCTTTCACAGCCAAATTAAATTAAATTAAAGAAGGCTCAAGGGTAAAGTCATTATGGATGGATAAAATACTGTGATTGCTGGTATATCTATGCTGGAATTAATCATTGCTGTTATTGCTGCCTGTTACTCTTTAAATAAACAAGCTTTAATTTTCATGTATCGGTATGATTTTGGGGGATTTCATCGAATATTGTACAGTAGTAATTACAGAATGACTGTAAAACTGTGGTAATCTCCAGTGGTTAAAACTGTTATGACTCCTGAAGGCCTCGACCAGTTAAGGTTCTTGTTGCACACAGGCTGAGTATTACCGCTCAGATCTGGGGTGACAGAACAAGACCAGGAGTCTATTGCAGCAGAATACAATTCACTTTGTAACATCAGGGTAGGGCAGGTCTCATTGGTCAGGAATGCTCACCCTGCTGCTGTGGTATCCTCTAGCAGCACTTCAGGCTGCTAGTTGAATGAAATGTAATGAATGTAATTTAGTTGCTCAGATGATGTCAGAGGAGATGTGCTTATCCTCCAATTGCTGTTTGCTTTGCTGTAGTGCACTGTGGGACTTATGGTGTGAAAAATAGCCACTGGCTGCATGCATCAGAGGATTGCCTTTGTCTCACTTCAGCACTCCTGTATGAGCTCAGAGATTGTGAGTCCACAGTAGTGTAATTTGGTTATTCTGAATTTGGTGGAAAGGGGGATTAGAAAATCAACTGCATGTACACGTGTAAAATTATCATGATCCATTTTTATTTCTGTGTTTAGATGCTCAGACAGATTGAATAAAATCATTCATATACCTATATGAAACAAAAACAACAACAAATCCCAGGCTGTCAGCATGTGATCTGTAGGTGGATTGAATTTCTGGCTATTTTTCTATCATAAACTGTAACTGAAAGCTTTCATTTTTACCAAACCCATTTACTCTAGCTCTTTTTCTGTCGTAATTGGAAACCACAAACATAGTGCAGATACGTTGCTTTTTATGAAGATTTTAAGATAGCGAAAATAAAAACAGGACCACAAGATGTTAATTATCTAATTGGAACAGATGATCCCTTGACCAGATGTGAATGGATTTCCTCAAAAGCAATATGATGGCAGAGTATATCTTGATTGATAATGCTGTTTAATGTATTTCATTTAAAAGCCTGGGAGAACTGACAACCGGCTGGCATTGACTGAAAGCAATCTTTTTAAAAGGGACTCTTTGCTAAGTATCAGACGAAAACGCTCGCCCCGTCTGGTTGCATGTCAGAGCCGTGTGAGTTTTATTGATTGTTCTTGAATATATTGCACCCTTGATGGAAACAGCTGCTGGTAATGTCCTTTTCTTCACAACACTGGCTGTAGTTTATTGTGAATGATAAAGGACAAATTTAAACTGAAACCAATTCAAATACAGATTAAGGCCTCCAGTCAGTAATGCACACTGAAGGCCGGAGTCAAGACATCCCCAGCCATCTGTAGAAGACTAATTATGCTAATCAGATTCAGGTTACTTCTAGTTCTGAAACTGGGCAGTCTATGTACGAGTGCCTTTCCATGTTTTATGGTCATGTTTTACATTCACACACACACATACACACATATACACAGACAGTTTAAGACATGAGCATAGCATAAGTCCAAAGACATTTGACATGGTCTAAAGTGTCACCTTCTTGGTTTCATTCCATTTTGAGCTATCTGTATTGCAAAACTGTTTTTCCTGTTTTTTCAGGATAACAATCACACCATCTTTGTTTTATTCAAGCAACAGATACATCTTTATTGGTTCAAATGATGTTGTCATAATGTGACCTCACACTGAAAAAACAGTCATTAATGTTGGCCGATGACAATCTAAAGAGAAAATGGTGCAATATGTGTATAATTTCACAATGACAATAAATGGGAACTTATCAGGATTTGATGATCAACAAAATTTACTCAACAGAGTTTTCCTTGCTGTGATTTCTACATGCTGAACATTGAATACCATTGGTATCTAATGACAGCTTTCAATACCTGTCCCATTGACTTTGTGTATGTTGAGTTTGGGAATGAGTGGTAAAATGGCACTTTTTATCAAATATTTCTCTGGGATATTTTCAGCCAGTGGAAATGTAGTCAACTTGGCAGCTTAAGTACAGGCATGAGATTGTCTTTTACTCAAGTCATTGGTGTGTGTTCGTAAAAGTTTATTGCGACACTAAACTTGGTGGAAATGCAGATATCCATTGTTTGGTGATACACGAAAGTGTATATCTGGAGGTTGCAAATAAAGTGCAAATCAAGTTCCTGATTTGCACATGACTGGTCTTAAGCAGGTGAAAAGAGAATTCAAAAGGATTATCTTGAACATATAAATATGGATGTAGCTATTCAAGACAACTACTCATGGTAAATAACACTGCATGAAGACCTTTATATTGATCATAATACTGTGCATTATCTTGGGATAATGACTCGCCACTGTAGTGGAGTACAAAGCATGGATCTAGTGCACAGCAACATTGTTAACTTGGCATTATTACTAGTGTTACCACATTTATGGTTGAGTGCTGTATGCCAAGTACAGTGTACTCTCAATTATATTGAATGGATTGCTGAGATCAGTAATGTTGGTCTTACATGTTGATCTGTCTTCTGCACAAGGTGAAACTAAGGAGATATTATTTTATGCATGGCTCATTTTCAAAGTGACAGAAAATAAGTTTTCAGGGTAAGTCCAATTGTGTTTTCAAACTACTGCAATATTAAGAAATGAACAATGATTTTATCAGTAATCATGCATCATTTCAGCAGTCTGCTTTGTAAAAAATGTGCCATTTGTTAGCAGACTTGCTACATATATTCTAACACATATTCACCATTTTGTATTCGTTGTAGCACTAACTATACTTTACAAGATCTATAGCTGCTCTGGGGTGTTGGGGCTTCAATCATGCCCTATAAATGTAAATGTCACAGTCTTTGTCCTACCTCTGTCTGGTACACAGTAGGACATTGGGCTTGCTGCTTGAGTTCATACCATAGAATGCATGCGTTACTGTGTATGGTATGAGTTTTTATACAAATGTTAAGATGAAGGATACAGTTCTCACATCCAACTGGCTGTGTATACTACAGTAAATGTAGTTTTAGTTATAAGCTGTTTGACACAGTGAGGCTCTTTCCCCAATGTCCATGTCAAACTAAATGATACAATGCACCCCAGATTGCCTCTTTAACTGTGAAGCTGTCGAGGCAGAATCAATAGTGACCAGTGCTGAGAACATTTTTCTTTATTAATTTCCAGCATGCACTGCAAGTATTATTATTGGAAGGAAATCGTGAAACCATCTGCTGAGGACAGCTGTCATGCTTTTATCTCCTTGCTGAAAGCACAATAGCGTCCATCCTCTTCATAACTCTAATCCTGCACTTTTCTTTGATGGCCTCAGTGAAACCTGTGTAATTATGTTACCTTGTCAAATTTAAGATGTTTCCTTGTAAGCATTTTTAATGTTTATAAACTCACATGTGTTAGATTTCATTTCATGAGAGCAAGATACCTAAAGTACTGTATGTGTAAAACAGTAACTGTGTACATTTTATATTTTATTAACACAATATTGTTGTTGGTTAAAGAGAACTAAAATAAAGTTACGTAGTTAAGTAACTTGAAATTAATTAATGAATTAATTTCAGTTATATCTGAGATGAAGGGAGAGTTCATAGTGTTTTTGAGTGTGTGTGTGTGTGTGTGTGTGTGTGTCTGTGTGCACACGTGTGTGTCTCAGTGTTTGGGCATACAGAGGTGTGCAGGAGTCTGTGAACAAATGGAAGATGTTTGTTTTATTTTTAAATATTAATAATCTAACATCACGGCTTCAAAGTTTTGTTCAATGACACTCAGAAGGCTGTGGGTGGCTACATCAAAGTGGAGCACCTTTATTTCTATACTCACTAATGGGTAACAGGGTTTACTAGCCTTGACTGAGTGTACCATCTGTGATTAAGAAAACAATTTGCATCACTGCCAGAATGCCAGATTCTACATTCTGCATTTATTATGCTTGGAATGTTTATGTTCAGTAGCACTTCTGCTTCAAGTTTGATTTGATGTTTTTATGTGCCTTCCTCCTCCTGTGGCTTGTGTTATTCTTTTGTTTTTGATTACATTCAAGCTTACTGTACATTCACATTGAAAGTATATTGTTAATTAGGGCTTCTGTTTTTCATTAAAAAGCCTCCACTTCCTGTTTGGTTTGTGGAAACCTTTCATTTAAACCACTACAAAGTTCTCGTTTGAGACCATACACTCTACATGAACCACTGCCATTTGTGGGAACACCTTTGTCTGGAAAATGTTCCGGCAGCGTTGTGCCTTTAATAGGAGGTTATTAGGCTGTGTTTTGTGCTGTTTTATTGTACCTAGAAGGTTTTTTTTTTTAGATCTTAAACTTATTTAACGTAGGTTGTTGCTATAGTTGTCAGGCATACATCTGATCCGCAACGCAGGTACACATACATCACAAGTTTAAAAGGCTTAAGACCAGAGAATTTTCTTTTTGTCTTTGTGAAAAGATTGAACACAACATGTTGGCCGAACAACAGCATTTTCATTTCAGTGTTTCAATGCCTCAGAATCTCAAAGACAAATACGCTATAAACAAGTCATTTAATTAGTGGTGAGATCCCAGCTTTGGTCGTAGCAACCAATTATACATTCTTCGCACATCTGCCGGTCTTATTTCACCAGGGAAAGCTAATATTTTCTGGTCCTGTCTCTTACAGTATATGTTTCCTTTCCATTTAAGAGAAGGTAAATAGCCACGACAGACAGCTTCATTAGACAGCATCTGACGAGCGGCAGGCGTTTTGTCGTTTAAATAGCGGGCTTTTACTGGAGGACTGACCAGCGACCTCTGATCAATTACAGCTGACATTATTGTTTGTTGTGAGCTCTTCCAGGATAGAGAACTAAGGACATGACCGGCTCGAGCCATGGTGAAAATGTAATTTTCCTGTGCTTTCTCTCCACAAACGATAAATCATTCCGTTGAAGAGATAATAAAGCATGGAGCGGGTGCCTGTTTAATTTTTGTCAGGGGAAATCTTCCACGCTCACTGGGATAATGTGAATGGAAAGGGGGCTAGCACCACAAACTTACAGCTAACATTCAGGAAGCTACAGCTCATTCAGTACCACTCAGGGCTCTTATTTCACTATATTTCTTTTCTCTTTGCAAACGGTGCAGTAACTTCAGTGGATACAGTTGATTCTAAAAGCCTATAGTGTATATTTCATGTTTATTTTCTGTGTGTGTGTGTTTGCGTATGAATATGTGTATGGAGTAATGTATTGGAAGCTTACCTAGAAATTACTGAGACCAAACCTATTGAATGTTTGCTGTCATTGTTTCACACATAGCTGGTAGGAGATATTAACATAAAATGCTCTGGTAATTACAGGTTTATATTACAACGTCTATTGCTAAATATCTTTCAACCAATAACACAATAACATTACTTTTTGTCATTACTTCATTTATTTCATATTTTTATTGTGTAATTACATCAATGTAAACCTTGACAATTAAATCTATTCAAATAGCAAAACCACCTGGATCCCCCTGTGTTAGTAAGTATGTAGTGTATTAGTGTCTTCACAAAGTATTTTAGTTGTTATGTTTTCTTTGTCTCACTTTACATTTATTAAGAAAAACTATGCATTTTTATGTTTTTCAGACACCAGTTACCATGTAAAGTTTTATTAAACAAATTGATATAATTATTATAAATCATAACATGTTATAATTTTCAGTTTTTAGATGGTTTACTAGGTTTTATGTGTATGAATGGTGAACCAGTGCTGTAGCCGCTTAAGAATTTAGCTTCATCTAAAAAAGCTTCATCTTAGCAAAAAGAAACATTCATCAGAAGATAAAGTGTTATAAAAAACTGATCGTGTATATGTATGAAACATCTTATATACGTTTAATACATTTACTAAATGTTTGAAAGTTTTCCATAAATGTATGACACTTGTACAAAAATGTATGAAACATTTTCCATAATGAAGTATTGGCCTAATTAAGGATAATACTTAACAGTTCAGAAATAAATGAGTTCTGTATGTAACTAAGCAGTAGTATATACTTTTATACTTTACTCTTCTTTCTGTACTCTTTTCTTTGTAGTTTTTATGTTTGATGGTTAGCTATGCAGTAAATGTTTGCACATTAATTCCACAACTCTAATTAGCTCCAATGATATGTGCTCAGTCCTGTGGTAGACACAAGGTTCCTAGTTTGAATCCAGCCAAGGGGCATGTTGAATTTTAAATGTTTTCGAATGTGGCATAAAGTCATTTGAGTTTGCATATAATTAGAGAAATATGTCCACAGTGTTTTTTGAGACACTTATTTTTTGATCATTGGGGCCTTTACTTGTGTTTGTCCCTCATAATCACTGCTTGCAGCTATATTTAACATTTAGAGTTATTTAAGACTTAATAAATATGGATAAAGCCATTTTGGGTTAAATGTGGGATGGAAAGTAATATTTAGCTGAAATTAGGGGAAACGCGTATTGCATTAAAAAGTATTTTATATGGGATTTGGCACCTCATGCCATACTTCATGAATAGTGTCTAGGTGTAAAAAGACTTAGATTTGCCTCCAAAAGCCTTATTTTCTAGTGATATGATTAGTGTTATACCACTCAGTCAAATAAGACGGTTATGTACTGTAGCTATTTCTGTTGGTTATAGCAGAAATACAAACCCAGAAAATTGCAAATATATACTTTTTTATTCAAGAAAATGTTCCCACTATCATCATGAGTCTACTGCATGTTGCTACTTTGCTTAATTACACTTTGATTCTGCCAGCTCTAGCCTCCAGTGTAGCACTGATGAGAAACAGTCCCAACTGATTCAGACATGACATGTGTCCCACCAGTTAGCAAACCTGTGACAGACGGTCCTTGCTAGACAATAAGCTAGGTAAGTAGCTCACCCTGTAAATTACATAGCTTGTGCTGTATTACTCATGTAGGGTAAGCTAACTAGCTACTTATAGCTTAGATAACTTCTACAACTATCTGTATAGGTGCTAGAGTAGTATACAATATCTAATTTGTGAACAGGAAAAAATTTATTTGAGGTAACATAGACTATAAGAAACATAGTCAATCAGTGTTACTGTGGGTAGCTAGCTAACAAAAGAATTTTCACTATTTCACCAGAAATTAGATTCACAGTAGTTAACTAACTAGATAGCTTGCTATTGTGGATATTATCATTACATTTTATACAAGAACATAAGCTAATATTATCACCCTGCTATTGTTGAATAAATGATAAAAAAAAAAACATTGAAGGGCAAAATATCTGTGTAGTCATAGCGATGATAGCTTGTATGGATTAATATCTTCATTGAAAGATCGTTATAAGAATACAGGTTGCTATAGAGGCAACTTTTGCACTTGCACTTCCCCTTAGAAATAAAATCCAAACCATTACCAACTTCCCTACTTATTCTGTACACAAACAAGCAGGGTGACATAACCTAACGTGGCTTAGTTAATACACTGGTGATTGTAATATGAGTTTCTAATTTGTTTTGGATAATAGACAGCAGTATTCCTACGCCACAATAATGTTATGTTAGTAATGTTAGTGGATATTATGTTAAGTTGTATAAAGTATTGCTATTATATGATATAGTAAAATATTTTTATATCTGGTAAAGTTGTTAAAACAATGTTAATAAATGATGACTGTAATACGTATTGGACATATTAGCTTTCTCATATATGTGTGAAAGTGAGCTTTTAGGTGTCCTGAGATTACGCAGACATAAAGTTTGAGACCAAACCCAGATTTAAATCTCCAAACAAACGTCTGCGTACTTGCATGTATGAACAGGTAGCACACACACACACACACATTGTTTCAAAGCAGTCAAAACAAACTGAGGTCTTTTGATACCGTCCCAATGAGAATGCTGCCATAGGCTTTTGAAATGCTGCTGCAATACCATAGTTTTCCTCCTAACTAATTTCTAAAATTAGATGATAAAGCATGTGGGTTTTCCAACCGAAGCAAATTAAGTCCATCAGCTCTCCTCTTTCAAGTGTTCTCACATGAAGCCGTTTTTGTTCTCTCAGTCATAATTGTGATAATGTTCTTGTTATGAAAACAAATATGTGAAATTCTGCCCAAATCTCTCTGTTTATGGAATTATCATGCAATTACCATTTGGCCAGATAGCACTGTTGTTTCATTGTCATTTGTATTATATTGTACTATTGTATTTTTCTTGCTGGAGGGAGAGGGGTTAATTTTGATTTCTGTGTCAACAACCCCCCCCAAAAAAAAAAAAAAAAATCTAGTCACAAAAGTCATGGTCATGTAATGGCTTCATGTAAAATCATGTGTAAATTTCCCTTTATTTCTTATTTTGAATAGTCTGCAGTTAGTTTCAGTGTTGACACTTGCAACACATTAAATATTAATACGTCTTGTAAGCACTATACCATGTGTGACTGAAAAGGAGCCCCAATGTTTTCGGAGGGAGATCGCTGTCATTGACTTTACAGATGGAGCCCTATAATGAAAACGCCAGATAAAAGAGGTTTTGACCAGAATTGGCTCCCCTCCAAATTGACTCAATGCTACTTTTCAGAGAATGGGTTTTAGTGTTCCCTGAGCCCCTCTCCCTGTCCGTTTGAAAGGATGCTCACAGGCCTGGTTATCATCACAATCAGTGCTCTCTTTCCTCGAGCCACCCAGAGATACTCCAACAAAACCCACATCTCAGAACATGAAAAAAGGAATACAATGTATATGCGCAGACTTTGAAAGTTACCTTAAAACTCTTTTTAACCAAATGGATCCTGGGAAAGGCTGCTAATGGGACAGATTGATAAAAGATTTTATATGTCGTGGGAAATACAACCTGAAATGTTGTATTGACAAGTTAGCTGTATTTACTGTATTGTACAGTGTACATTTGTTTTTACATACACCTGATTTTTATTTGCAGGCACCAAGACATCTTAATCTACATTTGTTCACAGACATTTTAAGCATGGTGGAGTAAGATGTATGACCAGGCACGTGTAGCATTCAACAGCATAGCACTGCAGAATTCATTTATAGACAATCAGAGAGAAAATACAGCAATGAATGAGTACAGTAAAGTAAGTCACAGTCTGTAACATTATGTATTTTGTATTCGAGCTTTGAACCTGCCTCAACATTTTGGCCTCAGTAACCATGTGCTCTTTAAAATGCTTTTAGAAAAAAGCAAGAATTACATATGCAAATTACTGCCGGATGTCAAGGATAGCGTAATGTTGTCAGTGTGCAGTAGCCATGCAGATCTGGAATAATAAGCAGGTGAAATATGAAAATGAGATATGAGGTGAGGATTTGGCAGCACTTGCAACTTCCCTTTAGCTGTGTGATGTGCAAATTGTTGCACCAAATCAATTGTATCAAAGCAAACAACAGATTTGCCTTTTTGTCTCCAAGTATTACTTCTGTTTTAACGTCCATTGTAAGGCTGATTCCACTCGATGCTGTCATCATTTGGGAGTTGTTAAGCAACTTGCTCTTTGTTCTTTTCCTAAGGAATACTATTGTTATAGCGCTTTTGTTTTATTGCTGTCAATAATGCAAATCAGTTTTTTTAATATCCATTTTAATACATAATTTATATATTATTTTCTTTTGTGCTTGCAAGTAACCACAAGTGAAAAGAACATCATTTAATGGGCAGCATTCCACAGGGCTAAGTGTGGATCAAACATGTTTCTTCTGTTCTGCAAGAATCAGGCAGTTACATGCTTACGTCCACATTCATAGTCTTCATATGGTGTGATCTGTAGTACAGTATGTCCTGTCCTTGCATTGCACTAGACAGCCACATGTAGGTAACATGGCAATTTGGGTTTGTCATTCAGCTGCTGTCAAGAGCAAGCTATGCATTCTTTGAGACTTTTTTGCACTTTTGCAGAAAACCCGAGAGGATTTGTTCTTTTTTTGCTTGGTTTTAACCCATAAGGCAAGTGAACAAATTTAATAAACATTGGCATGGCAGGTAGGCCATTCGCTAAGTTCCAGGTTGGCAAGATGAAATGGAATGCCCTTGCCTTCATCTTCCGTCACATATCCATTAGCGAGAAGCACACCGTGGGGAAGAATCTGATTATTGAATTGTTTATGATAACCATGGAGATGGTAGAACCATTTTTGTAGTGAAGGTCAGCAACAGTTTATTTTCACATATGTAATTCTACTTTTATTTTTCACAGAAATAATTACACCATTAAAACCATCATTAAGCTGAGAGCCTCACTGTGACTTAAGGGATATGCTTTCATGTTGAACTGTGATTTTTTTCTAGACTTTATCGCATGGAGTACAAGCAAGGGCTTGAGGTGCTGGTGAAGCTCCCTTCAAATGAATTATATGGATTGGACCAGCACTCAGTTCGTCTTCAGCCTTACATCTCAATGGAGATTCTCCCAGTGAATGAGTGGTCATCATTAAGTGAAATGGAAAGGATCCCGAATGCCCTTACCACACAGAATTTGTGTCCTGTATTGACCTGCAGTAACAGAGAAACTCATATGTAGGAAGCCCAAACACTTTTTGTTAGATGTTTACATTTGTAGGAAAATATATGGATGGCATATCGTATTATAGTTTTGAAATATATTATGGTACAGTACAGTAAAGTAGAGTGTATCACAGCATGCAGCACAGCACAGTGTGATATAGTAATGAGATAATGTACCGGACCTACACTTTTCATTTTATATAAGTACTTTGATTATAGCCATTGGTTAAAGAAATCAGTGTCAGACCATTTACAAGCTTCAGAAATGACATTACTGGTACTTATTAGTGTATTTATTGTATGGCCAACTTTATTTTCTGGATCATCCCTAGGCATAATTTCATTGATAAAAATGCAATCAATGTTCGTATATCTCCAGCAGTCCATGATGAAAATTAACAACAACAACAAAAACATTGTACCGCTGAAAATTAAATACAACATTTTTAATACTTACCTGCACAGCATCAGTGGTTACAGTTCATTTCTCCCGAGGCTTCCGGCAATTGTGTGCAAAGCCATTTCCTTAATGCAGTGGCAGTTATGCTTGTGAAAGTCATATGCGTACTAGTTTTCTCATTTCAACCACAACAGCTTGTGCTACATAATTTGCTGTCTATATACTGTATATGAGAGCTAGCTTTTCAATTATAAGTACATGATTCATTCTAAAGGCTGTTTAATTTAAGAGTCAATTTCAGCCCTGGTGTTCTTTGATTATTCATATACAATATATGCAGAGTACAGCACATTAGTGAGCTGGTTTTAATGGTATTAAGTTAATGGTAGCTTTAATAATGGTAAACATGATTTCACTTTTTGAAGTCCCACAGGTTTGCTTCAGGTAAATTACTACAAATATGCCCTTCAATGTGAAATGAACTCGTGGGAGTTCAGCTCTCATCAGCTTTGAATCTAGAATGAAAAGAAATGTGTTTAAATTGACATAAACAAATGCTTCCAGTGGTGGATAGCAAAGAAATCTGAAAACATCAATGACACATCAACATTGTTCTTGTCAGGTCCTCTGAAAGCAACTGTATGCTGTCTTTTTCATCTGTAGGCATACATGTCAACACAAATATTCAAGACTTTGATCTACTCAACACCTGTTCTAAAAAATCTCTGATGTGTAATGCTATACATTATCACTGCCAGTAAATCTACTATTTATCATTTTAATGTGAGGAGTTGGTTGAGCTAATGTGTATGTGTTCAACAAATTAAGACCAGAAAGGGAGCCTCAGAACTGTAAGTTAAGGGCTGTCTAAACAAGGCTGTAGTTAAATAAACTCATGTACTTCATGAAGGACCTGCTAAAAGATATTTTTAATGTATGCTTATTGTTTTGTCTGTAATCCTGATGCAAAAGCTATTTTGCCTTTACCACTACTAATACTACTACATTTTTTAAAAATAAAACCAAACCTTGCTAGAATCTCCTGTATAATGTAACTTCACATGCAGTGTTTTTAAAGCCAGTGTATATAGTTACCATAAGACAGTGCCCAAAAGAACAAAAGGCTGAAAGTTGATTAGCTTTTGCTATGTTACCAATGTATTCTGCCTAAGTCAAAGGTCATTGGACTTGTACCTAGATAGTTAATGTGAACCATTTTAGTACAATAGCTGTCACACATCAGACATAGAACATAATTGCAGTGCAATCATCAGTTAACATTGTTATGTCTTAGTCTTGCAGGTTTTTTTTTGAGTGGCTTTCTGGTCAGAAAGTATTGTTTTTTTATCGTGCCTTGATTGGTCAATCTGGCTTTACACATATAACGTCAGCTTTGCATGACCAACATGAAAGAGTGCAGGACAGGCCCACTGTGTTTAAATCAACCCTACAGAGAGCAGTCCTATGCTGTAGGAGAAGGGAGCTGCCTTTGAGATGGCATGCAGTACAAGTCAGTCTAACACAAGAGACTGCATTCATAGTCAGGGATGATAAAGGGTAGCTATTTAAATGGCAAAGGCAAATTCACATCCATCTTTAATAAGGGTTTTTTTTCCTCCTTTCCTGTGTATGTTGGTTTTCTGCAAAACCAGTCTGAGGATCTCTTTTGTGTCTCCCTCAAAGGCTGGATATCACTCAGTCTGGCTTTTGTGTGTCTTTGAAAGGTAGATATGTGTATGAATGACTCACTCAATTTGTTCCTGGTGGTGCTATAAGTATACCGCAATCACAGAGCCCCTGCGCAGGCTTTTAATTGAGTCCAGCCGTGTGAGTTGTAATTGATTCAGAATCGCTGTTCTACAAGAGGCGCCGTTACAAGGTGGCGCTTGGCTTTGCCCGCTTTAATCTCCTTCCCTTTTTAATGTTTTGGAATGTGTTCCTCTGTTAATCTGCATGCTATCTTTCTTATGGAAATCAATGTTTTTTTTTTCCAAGGGAAAAAGGACAGGGAGAAGAATCTTGCGCTCCTTTTTCAAACATGGCATCGTTCTTTCGAAAGGCCTCACGATTGAGATCGGCTTGCCCTTTGTCCACTGATATATTGTTCAAAGGCACAGTTGAATTGTTTTGCGGATTAGCTCTCAGAGTTGTTTTTTTTTTTCCTTTTTACCTTCAGCCAACCAAAAAACATCAACAGGGGAACTCAATCAATTCTGAGAGTGACGGTGAAGTTTCCTTTTTAGGCACTTGAGCAGAACCTTTGAGTGGTGAGGACCAAAATGTTCCCGTCCCTTTTGATTCCTCAGGAGTTCAAAGTCAGGACTGAGAGTGAATGTAGCCTCAGTGCATGGCCAAGCACCTGGTTGTGACCTTGTTTGTGGGCACCTGTCCTTTGAAAAGTGGACTTCTTTCAAACAAGCCTTTTCTTTCCAAGCATATAATTGCTATCTATAGGGAGTTCTCTCTTACCACCACCCCCACCCAGCCGCCCAAAAAAAAAAAAGTAAAAATGTAAAATAAATATTGTCACCTCAAATTAGTAATCAGTCTATTTGTGTGCATTTATTTGTCATTAAGGCATATGGTGTTACATAGTGTTTCATACATAAAGAAGGAAATAAAAAACATAATTGAATAATATTCCTAATTTTAAAAGTAGGACTGTTTTTGTTGTCCAGAATGTTGCTAATTAGCCTGTGGCTCTGTGCTGAGCATACTTGTTGGTCTGTAGTCATCTGGGTAATGGCTTTCATAATTGGCTTATTTTTACTTTTATTTTCAGGACATTAACTATTTATAATGAACACATTTCCATAATTTGATATGTTCTTCCTTACAGCTTAAGTGGTGCATCTTTAAGTCTCTGTAAACTCGGCTATGCACTTGTATGTATGCATTTATTTATTATTAACAAGTATTGTAAGCCATGGAATTCTCTCGCTTCTCTTGCTGCAACAAGAAATGCTGGATCTCATGAAGTAGTACTCTTTATATATCATTTTGCCTCTTACTCCACAAAAAGTATTCATTGTGTGAATGTTGAATTATATAAGTTCTTTGATATAAATGCTGGTAAGCCATCCCTTTTATGACTGTGTAGAACAAACCTTCGGATGAATAAAACAGACCAATATAAAATAGTGAATGCAATAAAGTCAGAGCAGTAAATCCGGGGAAGTTGCCTATAATGTAAAATGTCCTCGCTCACATGGCAATCCGCTGTGAACTGAGTGACAAAGAGGCTGATGCATGTAGATAGGAGGCACCAAAACAAAATGATGGTAAAGATGTACACTTAAAGTTTTAGGTGCAGACGGCACTGACACTGACATAAGTTTCACTTTCCTGTCAGTGAGTAAGATGTTCCAAACCCTTGCTGAGAACATTTTCATTCTTTCTTACATGAAATACTCAGCACTATGTGAAGCTGAAAAACAATAACAACTAAAATATTAAAAGAAATCTTGCAAAACAAAAACTCAAGCATAGTTTTTCACCTTTGTGTTCTACAGGAACCACTCACCTTGTTAAATTTTACAATGCTCATTACTTTTTGATGGCAGATTTTTGTGTTATGCCTGTGAT
This sequence comes from Megalops cyprinoides, assembly GCF_013368585.1. Taxonomy (NCBI): domain Eukaryota; kingdom Metazoa; phylum Chordata; class Actinopteri; order Elopiformes; family Megalopidae; genus Megalops; species Megalops cyprinoides. The sequence goes on from NC_050593.1 coordinate 23,317,749, forward strand.
GCCTTGTATTTCTGTTTATAACTGTTTATGGCTTCCAGTATTTACATTAACCAATAACATGTTTTGTTTAGGTTTGGAACTTCCATTCATGATGATGCCCCACCCACTGATTCCAGTCAGCTTACCTCCTGCATCAGTCACCATGGCGATGAGTCAGATGAACCACCTCAGCACCATTGCAAATATGGCCGCTGCTGCACAGGTCCAGAGCGCACCATCCCGAATGGTGACCTCAGTCATAAAGGTAAGATAACAGTAAACTAAGAAAATAAGAAAATGAATTTAAAAATCATTGACGTGACAGCATTGATGCTTTCTTGGGGAGCCCACAGGCCCTAATTCACTTGATCTAGGAGTTTTAGTATTACCACAATACACTCACTCTTAAAATGTGATGTAACTTACACAAATACACGTAACTTACACAAATACACAGAACTTTTTGTAACTTGTAAAGTGACACTGACATTTGTTACTGATTTTCTCAGGTATTAGTATGGTGAAAAACTTGTTAGTTGTTGTTTTCGTGAAAGCCTAAACAAACTTTTTATTATTATTTTTAACATGTGGTCAAATTGTTACAGGCACAAGGTGTAATGAATGAATTATGGAATAAAACTATGAAAAATAAAAACAAAGCAGGAAAAATCCTTTCCGTGATCAAAAACAGGCTACATTATCATTTATTTTACAATATTATCATACTGAGATTAAAATATCTTTTTCAAAAGTGGCTTGGCTAAGAAGGTAGTCATATAACTCAATCTTTAAAGCCCAAATTAAAATGACAAGAGCTAACATATTACGCCTATTAAACACAGATGGAAGAATGTCAGAAAAATGACACGGAGGAAGACTAGTACAAGTCTAGCATTGTCAGGTCATTGTTGATGATTGTTCTCTCTTGACTTGGGTGACAGGAACGTGTACCTGACAGTCCTTCTCCTGCTCCCTCCATGGAAGAAGGGCGGAGACCAGGAAGTCATCCGTCATCTCATCGGAGCAGCAGTGTGTCCAGCTCTCCAGCCCGCACAGAGAGCTCCTCTGACAGAATCCGTAAGTCCCCATATCAAAATCAAAATGTCAAAGGATGAAACTGGATAGATGCTCTGTTCTGCCCCTTAGCTTTACTAAGTGGTGCACTCTGAGGCTCTCTGGCAAATACAGAGGGAGCAATAATAAGTGAATGGATGGGTTAATTCACTGACTGATTGATGTCTTTTCCCTACCACATGGTGTGACAGTGCTCACTTTGTTAATCAACTTTAAAACTACTATTTGTATTTACATTGCATGTGAAGGTTTTGCTTTTAAAATTGGTGTGGACAAGGGTGTTTGCTCATTTTAATAATAATAACAACCACAGTAATCCTCAACATCAACATTATTGCCAAGTATAATAATTAATGGATTTTGTATTGGAATTTACTGTTGTGAGCTGAAGTTTTTAACATACAGATAGATGCAGAGTTTAATTTTATTGTGAATCTCTTTCTTACATGTACTCCTCTTCTAATAGCTGTGCACCAGAATGGGCTCTCCATGAATCAGGCTC